>NW_008670130.1:36853-73909 GCF_000695815.1 Acanthisitta chloris | reverse complement strand
GTTTCAATGGAAGATATATTCCAGTGAATTTCTCAGCTAGAAGATGATTTTTGAAGTACGGTAGTGATCAAAACACCAGGTTTTGTCATATTCCGAATGAACTCTGGTGAAGTTCTATTTTGAAGTCATTGGTTGTTTCAAAAGTGCGTGTGATTAAGTTGTGGACAGCAGTGACAAGACAGGGGAGGACGGGTATTTTTTCTTTAGCAGAGTCAAGGATGGGAACCATTTCCCAGCACTAGGCCTTCTCTGAGGATGTGTGTGCTGTGTCCTGTCTGATTTTAAGCAGAGGTGGGAGATGCTTCTGGTTCCTCTGTGGCTGATCACCTGGCATCAGGTGAGAGCACAGTTTATGTTCTTGAGGGTGCTGTCGTTCAGATGAGAACACATCAGAGTGAAATTCCAGACCACAGAAGGTGATTGATGTGGATGTTAGTGTGACAGCTTGGCAATTCTCAGAGTGTCTGAGAGCTCCAGAAAGTGCCTTAAACCACATTCTGTCACCATATAAATGTTTCTAGCTCAACTCAAACATGCAGATCAGCCCTCTGGTCTGCAGTTGAGCTGGTCCTTAAAAAGTGAGTGGTATTCCTCTCAGTGAGTGCCCCAGTGATGTGCAACAGTTTCCTGCGGTTTTGGCATTTCACTGACATGGAAGTCCTCTGAGAATATCCAAAGAACCGACAAGTGATATTGTTTTGAGCTCCATGGTGTAACCCTCAGAGGCACAGTAAGGTGTCATAGCATGGTGGTGTTAGGTCTTTTTTTAAAAATTTTTAAAAAATGTAAAGGCATGCAACAAGACTTAGATAGGATGGATAATTTATATGTAACTATATGTCTGTTTTATATAAATCATCCCAAATAGTTAATTGTGTTGGTTAGAAAGGCTGATGATGTAACAGCTCTGGAGGCATTGTTCTGCTTTTTATTCAGTGTCAACCTCTTGACTACTTGGCTGTAAGATCATAGAATCATAGAATTCAGGGTTTGGAATGAACCTTACAGATCATCCAGTCCCAGCTCCCTGCCATGAACAGGAATACCTCCCACCAGAGCAGGTTGCTCAAGGCCTCATCCAGCCTAGCTTTGACCACCACCAGGGTTAGGGCATCCACCACTTCCCTGGGCAACCTGTTTCCCTGGCAGTGTTGCATAGAAAGAGCCTTTTTCACTTTCTTTCCTAGACAGCTGGATGTTGAAAAGCAGATTCACCCCAGTCAGCCTTGTCACAGTTTGCTGGAGGAAATGCTCAGAAAAGAGGTTTGGGGTTTGATTTGCAGAGTTCTATTAGTTGAATAGTCCTATGGAAATGCTGGATCTGTGATACCATGCCATCTTAGGAGCATAGTTAAATGGTCTTGGGATAGTGTTAATTCACAAAAGAGGACGAAGGCATAACATAAATTATTATTTCACCTTATTCATGCCATGTCCAGACAAAATAGGCATTCTCTCCTGTAGTACTGCAAGTTTAAGTGGTGTTCACCCAAACTTTATGTGCTTGGCTTCTGTACTTCAGTGAGATCTTTTATTTTCAAGAGCATCTACACAGACACAACTGCAACCTGTGAAACACAGTTGTATTTATGGGTTTGGCTGAGGTGTTTGTATTGGTAGAAGACAGCCACTCATTGAAACTTGTTTGGTTTTGGGGTTGTTTGGCTTGCCCTGACAGATGTCTAGACCTGAGTATGGACACACATGGAAAATCAGATGTAGTATTTGAAGTGGGGGTTATTGCAGATGCCAAGATTTTATCAGCATGGGAAAATAGTCATTATTATGTTGTTGTTGCATATATATGTATTACCCTGATAGCAGAATGTGCTCAAATCTTGTGGAAGTCTAGGGAGGAATGTAGCTGAATTTATTGCCAATGAACATTAATAGTTAATAGCTGGCCAGGTATTAGCAAACAAGAAACCCCACCCCACATTAAAATGCTTGTGGAGCACACACTCTATTCCTGCCCCTTTCCCTGCTGCCTCTGCCCTGCCATTCCTTCCCAGTGCTCCCAGTGTTTGCTGTCCCGCAGTGTCCTGGAGCCGGATGGTCCCTGCTGAGACGCGGTGCTGGCTGAGATGGGGCTGCACACACAGGGGTGGGAACTCGGGTGTCACTGTGAGTTTCCTTCAGGTACTTTCTCAAATAGGGTTTTAATTTTGTATTTGTGATTGGAGTAGGTCAGTAGGATGGTGAAAGAACAGAGAAACTAGGGGAGAAAAGGAGGAAGGATGAGCTGTAGAAACTGAGGAGAAGATTGCAGGTGGTGAAGAGAAGAAAATGCTGTGACACAGGGAACCTGTGACAGCTTGTGAGGAGCTTTTGGGGACTTTGTGGCTCACTGATGTCAGAAAAAAATAGCTAACAGTGAACCAAACAGTCCAATGAAACTTTCTGTGTTTAAATATTGTGCCTTTGCAGTATTTGAGTCCCGAGTGTGATGCTCTTGTGCAGCAGAATACAGATGAGGTAAAGTTGGAGATTGGTCTGATTTGAATTCTCAGCTGTAGGAGATGAAATACCTGCATTATGGACAAAATATGTCTTTGATTAAAACAATTCTTAATGTTGATTATACACTTCATGAAATCAGGTTTTAATCTGATGCTATCCCTTTAAATTGTTCCTGAAGAAGGAAGGAGCCTTCAGTGTGTGATTAGAAAGTCAAGGGTTTCAGTGATAGCAGAAAATAACAAAGCAATGCCTGAAGATTCTTCAGAAAGGAGTGAGAACTTGAAGATTTTATTTTTTTTCTATCACTCCTTCTTGAGACCTTGCCATTTTCCTCATCTTAAATCAAAAATCAAAGGAATATCTCTCTCTTTCTGAAAGGAATCTGCAGCTGAGGCTGCAAATGTGTATAAGCTGATCAGTGATCAGGTCTGTTTACCCACCCGTTGGAATATTACTGAAAAGATGGCTTTGTTAGGCTGTGCAGTTAAAGTTTCAAACATTTTTGCTAGTTGCATCAAAATAGTAAGAAACAAATCACTTTTGACAGACTGTTCTGAAATAATGATGCGTGTCACAAGCTGTAAGTAAAACATTTGTCAGAGTGATCCCATGTTTTTACAGAGGTGTGCACACTGTTAAACCACTTATGCCTGATGTGCGAGGGGGAAGCTCCAGACTGAAATCCACTGTTACTTCTTTGGAAGACTTTCAATGGAAACACTTCTGGTTGCTGCGGTCTTGAACTCTTGGCTATTTATGCATAAAAGTGAACTGAAAATGGGCTAGATTTAGCTTTCTTTTCACCATGTTCAGTGTTTTTTGGGCAATATTCACAGAAAGGCTGGTGGGAGATGTCCACTTCTGGATGTTTGGTGGAAAATCTTCAGTTAGCTTGTGCACAAGAGGTCTGTTCCTTTAGACTTGAGGTTTCTCCTTTGCATCAGTCTCTGATGTATTGGAGACTTAATTGTTATGAAATAGGGAGATGTAAGAAGCATATGGTGTGTGGGTTCTACAAAATGTATCTCCAACACTTTCAAACATTTAAGCATATGCTTAATTCTAAGCCCCTGAGCACTGTTGAAGTCAGCATAGTGGTCCATGCCCTCAGTGTTTGCAGGACAGGGATCACAGTACTGCTTCTTTTTCTTTGTTTTTTTCAAAATTTCTTTTATGTTCCTCCAAAATACACAGTAAGCCAGATTTGCTTCTATAAGCATGTGAAAGTGTCTATTTCTGCATGAATAGTACCTACTGCTTCTCTGAGGTGGGCACAGAAGATTTGACCCAGCAGACTGTAAGCATCACCTTCAAGAGGAAAAGCTTTCAAATCCCTGAATTGTGCTAGTTTCAAGTGTTTGGAGGAAAGTGGGGCATCTCTCTGATGCATTTGAATCGCATGGGGCAATCGCTTGCATTTGAATTCAGTGTCAATAATGCAGGCTGTGCCTCTGCAGCACAGAGTCAGTAATACTGTGTGCAAGTGCTGTGACAGGTGGGGGAGTCTCAGAGGCTTTGGCTGCTCTGAGAAATGCAGCGCATTTAAAGACACATTCCGCCTCCAGGAAAGGCTATGCACCTGCTTAAGAGTAAGAGACTAGCCAGAGACCAGCTCTGCTCTTGGACAGTGGAGAGTACAGTACTCCAGTGTTGCATCATGACTTACTCATCTCCAGGATGCAGACTGGATGCAGGGTGGGACACTGACCTGAAGCCAGCTTCTCCTAATGGCATGAGTTTGATAGGACCCAAGTGGGTAGCACTTGCCTGATGCTGTTTCCATCATATTTGTGCATGATAGACTACAGCATGTGGTTCCTGATGTGGAATTTTATTTTGTTTTAATTTTCACACTTAGTTTTTATCCTCGAGAGTTCTGGGGGTAGTGGCACACCTGACAGATGAATTTCCGGAACTCTCTGAGGAAATAAGTTAATCTCACCATTTAATGTTGCAACACACTTGTACTGTGAGTATGTAATCTAGGTATGTAGTGACTGCTTACTACCCAGTGGACCTCTGTTTAAGCTCCTCATTGAAAACTGAGCTCAGTAAAGCTCAAATTTTGTCCATCAGAAAGGTATGAAGTCCCAAACCACCCATTCAAAACCTGTAGCCTCTTTAAGTAGACGAGTTTCTCCTGGCTATGAGGAGACACATGTAAATAGGACTCATACTATTATCTTCTCTGTTTGGTCACACACAGCTTCCTTAACATTGCTTCCTAAAGCAAAACAAGCATGGAGTGAGTTTCGAGGAGATGGTGGTCAGTGCAAAACTCTGGCTAACAGCTTGTTAGACCTCCTTAACAACTGGGCCTTCATTCAGACCTCTAGTTATTTCCTGCTGTGCTAGCCACACTCAGTGCTTCATCATAGGAAAAGCAATTGGTCATGTGAGTGTGAATATAGAATTTGGACCTGGATGTGCACTGCCATCTGTATGTGCAACAACCTTTGAACCTGTACGTACTTTAGGTATTCATCTTGCTTTATGCTTGGAGTGTGGATGTGGATATATAGAAAGATTTGGGTTGGGTTTTTTTTTAATACCTTTATTCATTTGCTCCTGAGTCCTTGCTCTCCAGAGAGAAGTTGCAATGATGTTGTACACAACCTAGGCATTGTCACCGTTTCCCAGGAGGGTAAAGTCACAGAAACCTGTTCCGTCAGGACATGGGGTATGCTACCATACTCTCACAAGCCAAGTTAAAGTGTGTAGCTCAGTCCTGCAGCAGTAACCTTGGGGCTGTCTCTGGCCTTGCAACATTCAAGTATGTTCAGTGTATCACACAGCAGTAAAATGGGTTAGAGAAGCTGTTGCTAAGCCCCAAATAAGACTTTTGCCTGGAAATGCCCTGTTAATGTGTCTGTTCCTAATGGCTGTAAAATGGTTCTTGGAAAACCAGTTGCAGTGCTCTGGGACTCTGATATCCTTTGCTGGTCCCTGTAGCTGCAACTCTCATTTCATTTTCAGAAGTGACTGAGACGTTTCAACAGAAGCTTTCCAGAGTGTCTGCCTGAGTGGTGAGAAGCTGCAGTCCAAGGGTTGAAGTACAGCACTGCTGTAAAGCCATCGGACACAGCATCTTGTATAGGGAGTGCAGGGGAAGTACAGCAATAGGCATCACTGTCATAGAATCAGTGTGGGCCTGGATGTTGTTCAGTGTGTATCTGTGCTGTCTCTGAGCTTAAGTAGTTGGGCAGACTGCATAGGCTAAGTCAGTTATAGCCTAAAACATTTGTAGCACCTAGCAGACAAACAAAAGGCATTGAAATATATGTTGGGCTGTAATTGGATCTGCCCTGCAGCAGGTCAGACGTGCATTCCAGACAGGTGTTTGCCCTGGCCATTGTTCAATTAATGTAAGAAGCAGTGTATTCACTGTAGTGTCTCTCCTGTTACCACAGCACAGCTGTGCTTTCAGAAAAATGCACAGCACAGTACAAAGTCAGCTTTTAAGTACATTTGTTTACTCGATGGTGATTAGCAAAAACAGCTGGATTCTTCTTTTCTGGCTTCTTTGGGTTTGCTTCATTTGAGGGCATTTTATGGTGAGAACATTTAGAAGCAGAAGGTTAGGCAATCAGAGATTTTTCAGACTTTGTGCTTACTGAACTCTTTATCAGGTGGATATCTTCATCTGGCTTAAGAGGAGCAGTAAAATTTATCCTGTGCTTGCTGAATTGGGGCAGCAGGTCAGTGCTACTTCTCTGCAACAGGGAGCATGTTTCTCCTGCACAAGCTCTAGGGAAGCATGTGTGAGTGGAGCACTGGAAGGGGACACTGGCTACCTGTAAGTGAGTGTCTCCCAGTGCTCTGTGGTATGGTCGTTGGTGCTTAGGAAGCTGATGTGTTAAAGAATAAGCCTTCAGAAGGAGTTTCTTTTCCTTTCTGCCAGATATTTAAATCTGATAATCAATATTGCTTCAAATACAAATTCTATTGTTAGCTGAATTCTTCAGCAGTAAGCAGGTGTGGTTACCAAGTGCTGCATTAGAAGGTGCTGGGATCCAGCACGTGGTACAGGACTCTGTATGACACAAGCTGTTAGCATGTTTCAAAGCCTCTGTAAGCAGCTGAGGGAAGGTCTTTGACTGATTCTGATGTCCAGATTTCCCTTAGAGAATCATTTTGGACTTGACAGGGTAATCACTCACTGTCAGCTCTGCCCAGTTCCAGGACCCCAGGGATCTCAGAAGCTGTCTGTATGCCATCTCCAGCATCTCAGGAATAGTCTGGCTAGGGATGCTTGACCATGTCCTCAACTAGGGTATTAATTAATGAGGACATGTGCTGAAGAGACAGTTGTGCCATGGGCTACTCTGGGAGGAGGATGAATTTTCAACATGCACATAAGCATGGCATTTTTTACTGCTAGTGGCACATGTCCCTTTCTGAGTGCACTGGTTTACAAACTAAATGGTTGGAGAAATAAAACCGAAATCAGTATCCAAGTAATGCTCTTCAGGAACCATCATGCTGGCTAATATGTGTGTTCAGTTGTAATTGTTATCAGTAACACATCAAAGTAGGAAAGGGGGAAGTTAAATACTGTCTTATAAGAAGTGCTGTGGATGTTACTTAGAGAACTCTTTCTTCTAACACTTTTGAGAATTATTTTTTCTTTCCCTTCCTGGAATGTTGAAGTGAAAATCCTGCTTTATTTAGATTATGAGTTACTTTTCAGAAACAGCAGTCTAACTAAAGACATTTCAAACACAAGTGACTGTGGATAGATCAGGAAACAGTTTTAAGTGGGAT
The DNA here is from genome assembly GCF_000695815.1 of Acanthisitta chloris. Lineage (NCBI taxonomy): Eukaryota > Metazoa > Chordata > Aves > Passeriformes > Acanthisittidae > Acanthisitta > Acanthisitta chloris. Next base: position 66,685 of record NW_008670130.1, on the reverse strand, counting down.
TTTCAAATTGCAATTGCACCTCCTCAGAGCTCTGTTGACATAGTTCTGCGGACAGAAACCAGCCTGATCACTAGAAACTCACCCTTTTTTGGGATGCTGTCTTGTTCCTAATGCACATGGCAGGCAGATCAGTGTGAACCATTAAAATAGCATTTATGTCACTGTTCATGTAATTGTTTAATTTAGGCTTGTGCATATAAATCACATGAGTTGAGCTAAATGGAGGAATAATACAACCACATTCAAAAGGAGCAGAAAGAGATCAATGTGACATGATTTCTTTATATTAAATAGCGTATCTGAGAAGTATAATACTGAGTTGAACACAGAAGGCTCAGCTGAAGTCACCGCTGTTTTCTCTGTGGTGAGGATGGGAGGACACGACAGTGGTCCTGCCAAGCTACCTGCAGGATGAGCTGCCTTCTGCATCAAGGTCTTTCTTTACTAGCTTTCCCCTCAGATATATAACACTGTGTGAATAGAATATACATGCACAGCCTTGCTTTGAAGTAATTCATTTGAGACCTTGTAGTGCCCTAGCCTCAGCTGGTCAGGGCTCAGCACAGGCTACATCTTAGAGGTGAGGGCAGGCTGAGCTCCAGAACTGCTGGAGCAGTGTCTAAGCTGCTTGGCTTACAGCTGTGCTGTGTATGGCTGCCACACACTGCTGCAGTAAGTAATACCTGAGCAGCAACAGTGTAAAGAAACTCCAGAAGGAGATCTGCTCTGGCTGCAGAGTTACTCTTGTGATAGACTTCTGCTCTGCAGACAGATGAAGGAGGGTGCCTGATGTCCAACAGGAGCTTTTCGAAGCTGTCACCATTCCTGTCATTTCTCAGATGCCACTGTGAGCACATGGTTTACAAAGACTCTGACTCCTGGGGGAAAGATGAAGTATCACATCTTAATCATTTCTCTCTCCTCCATCCCTTTTATATTTCAACTGTCAAAGGAATTTTTTCTGGAGAGAAAGGTAAAGTGATCTGGGAGACTGTTCCCACTTCTACTCCAGACTTCCTATGTGACTGTGGGTAGTAGGATGTGCTTTTCTGTACCTCAGTTTCCTCTCCATTTAATTAGAATAGGCACAATTTCAAACTCATTTGTGTAATTGTGCCAATTGAGTGTAGAATCAGTATCTGCAGACATATGGCTACCAAAAGATTTGGGAAATTGAAGGGACTAGACTCAAAAGATGCCAGTGTCAGTCAGCCAAAATTGTGAATTTAGGTGCCTTACCTGATGAGACATTTTTAAAATGTAATTGGGAACCAGGCTGCAGAGTGCCTGAGTGCCCTGGAGGATGTAGCTCTAGGGTCTTTTGTGTCCAAACAGATTTTGAAATGGGGACTCAAGCTCCTTATTCACTGAACAGATTTTTAAAATGCTGTGAAATCATAATGCTTCTGTTGTTGTTGTTTGTCTGTTTTGTCTAATTAGGCTCTAACAGAACAATTGCAGTCTCTTTTGCTTGGTGTTTGTGCTGTGCCGGATAGACATAGTCCTGAATTTAGTTCTCCTGTAGATGTGAGTTCAATAAAAATAACAATAGTTGCACTAATGAGGATAACTGTGTGAAGCCAGGATTCATGCTAAATTAGTACCCATTAATGGCTTAGATCTATAATGAAGGTTTCCTTGCTCTCACTTGTGTATCTCAATTCATTATTGAGTGATCCGTAATATTATATTAATAACTTTTTTTCTGGAACTGTTGCCCAAAACTGTTGGGAAAGTCTGTGCTTTCCTGTAACATCCGAGTGAGACAAATGGCACTGCTTGCTTTTATTAGTGTACAGAAGTGTCTTTCCTTTGAACTCAGACTTGAAAATGGTGAGTAGCTGGAGACTAATTGAGCACAGCCTTCATAGCTTTCTGTCTGGTCCCTTGGTAGGCAAAAGTACTATCTTGTCTCGGTTCTAATCAGTCCTCATTATAAGGAAAAGTACTCCAACTCCATATTCCTGGTAAAACTCTTAGTTTTACTCAGAGAGAAGGTAGGCAACAAGTATTATCCCCTTATGCATCTGCAGGAGAAAAATGAATGGGGTAAAAAAGAAATGTTAAGCAGAGGAATTTTGTGCTTTGAAACTGAATAATGCACTTGTCAACAGGTATTTAATCTGCCGCCCTTCAGGGACATTTTCTAGCCACAGCAGAAGAAAGGTTAAAATGGATTCAAGGAGACCCCATAGTTTTGAGTTGAGTGAGTGGGAATATATTAGAGAATGAGCAAAACCAGTTAAATTCAGATCCCTTTTCTAATTTGTTGCATTGGAATCTTCCTCAGAACTGCTCCTCCGTCATCACATCAAATAGCCCCTATTTACTCATTTATTTATTTCTTCACATAGATTTAGGAAGAAAAAGGAAGGAGTCACTCCCCCAGTGGAGGCCATCTGCTCTTTTCTTACTGGGAGGGAAAAAACCCTACAATTAGTGTCTTGTTCATCTTTTTGTTTTACCAAAAAAAGAGAGGGAAAGAAAGAGAGAGAACTATTATGCAAATACTCTGCAATTTGGTTTCAAATATTCTTTGTACAATGATGAGCAATTTCCTTTAATACAAACTCAGCCTACTTGCCAGAACTTTTTTTTTCCTTAATATAGGGAAGAGGGGAAAAAAATACAACTTTTCTGAGTTGGGAGTATGCGTGTTCCTCTGATGACAACTTTTTCTCATCCTTTTTTTCTTTCTATCTTTCTTTGGCACTATTAGAGCTCTTATTCTGTAAGTTGTCAGAAAGATGTCATATAGGGGGTTTTTGAGGGGGGAAAAAAGAGAACCAAAATAGCTTTACAAAGCCACAATTTCATCTCACTTTTCATTGTTCCATTGCCATGATGAAGTGGTCTTGTAATGGAGAACTCAGCTTAGTGAATGAGAGAGAAGAGCTTTCTCCCTGCCAGATTTGAATGCCAGTTGCTTGTGATGGCAGCAATGCCTTTAAGAACACTTATGCAGGTTTTTCATAAGGATCTTCTGTGCAACCTGTCAGTGGTATGAACGTTTGGGTTGAATAGCATAGGCAAGATGAAATCCTTCTGGTCCTTGGTACTGGACAACTTAGCTTGTTAGCTGAAAACCTCTGGAAACTTATGAACCTGGAAAAGATAAAGTCTAGAAGAAAGAAAGGAATAATATTTCCTGTTTAGTGTGTGAAAAGCTGAAGTGTGGAAAAAACCAAAATGACTCATCCAAGGTCTTTTGCAACAGGACTTTGGAAGAACCAAGAGCTGATTTAGAAAGCTGCTGCTTCCTGTAGCGATTTATTTGTGGATCAGGAGACAGAGAGGACTTCCACTGCACCTGGGCTGCTGCTGCACTGTCACAAATGCTGGTTTAGGCTATTGCTGTGCAGCAGTCATGGAGGTGACAGCGTGGTCATCTCCTAATGGCTTAATGAATCTGCTGATGTTCAGTAGGACTTAGGAGTATCAGGTACATTTGAAAAGCCCAGGCTAAGCTGCCTGATTCTTAACCCTGTGCAGGCTGAACTTTGGGAAAACATTAATTACATGCCTAAGTCTATAAAGTGCTAAGCATAAAATCTCTGATCCAGAAAGAAATTTTAACACAGTTTCATCACGTACCTTGCCAAATAAGGCCAAACTAGACATCTCACTGTACACAAGTAGTGTAGTTTTCTTCCCTAAAAAGAAGCTGATGACCAATGGATTGACTGTGAGTTGGGAAAATATATTCAAGAAGCAAAATCAAGGAAAGTAAAACAAGACCAAAGAGACCTTTAAGCAAAGTCAAGTGTCACACTTACATCTTTGTTTCTGTGGCTGTAACAGGACAGGGAATGCAGGGCAGTGCAGAATTTTAGATATGAGCCATCACTGGATCTGTGCAGAGAGTCTGACTCTATTGTTTGGGGATCAGTACATCAAGCATACCCTACGTCAGACTGGATGTTCCCTAGGTATGCCTAAGACTGGATAGACAGCACAGGTGCTTAGGGGACACTTTAGAGACACAATGGGAGATCTACAGTGCATAGAGTCTTTAAGCACACTGGTGTAACTGGGTCACTTCTGTTGTTACAGGAAGCTCTTATCATGGCCAGCATGGACCACCCACACCTGGTGAGACTCCTGGGCGTCTGCTTGAGCCCCACCATTCAGCTGGTCACTCAGCTGATGCCTCATGGTTGCCTGTTGGATTATGTTCATGAACATAAGGATAACATTGGCTCCCAACTTCTGCTGAACTGGTGTGTCCAAATAGCTAAGGTATGTAGTGCGTGTTGTTCTGTTTTTGTCATTTCTGTACCTACCTGAAAAACGTTGCTTTTATTTTGGTTTGTGGTTTCTTTTCAGGCTTGTTTTTGTTTTCAAAAAGGTTGGGTAGTTCTTGAGATGCACACTGTTTTGGCTTCTTACAGTATTGTAGATTACTTGTCAATATGTAAACCAAAGTGTTTTTCTTGACTGTCTTTCCAACTCAGTGTTAATGCTGGGGGCAAGAGGGATGTCTTTTGAGGGGGGGTGAGTGAGGGAAGAAGCCCCCCATGTGACATCTCAGGCTGAACAGAGTGATTGTTTAGCCTCTTCTATTGTTCACTATTCATACACACTGATTCCACCTTTCTGAATCTGCATTGCCAGTTAAATTCTGATACACCATCAATTGTCTGCCCCAACACTGCCAGGAAGATAAGTACTCACTTCATGTCACTCCTTTGGGACCCATTGTGGTTTACTGTGTTTAAGAGTATGTATCACAACAGCTGAGACTGGAGGGTACCACTGCTTATCTCTGCAGAATGGGAAGTCTCAAGGCCTGGATCTCACTTTGCTTGCTGTAGTGCTCTCTGCTTTCCTAGGGAGGTTTAGGAGCAAGAGTGAAGCCTTTCTCATTCAGATGTAGCCTGCACTGCAGCTGGGGTGGGACAGAGCCCAGACATGTGTTTGGGTCACAAACATAACCCTACAGTATAACCCTACAATGTTTTACCTGTGACTTTAGGTATGTTTAGTTATTCAGTGTTGTACTAAGAATAAGTTATTGATAATTGATTGCAAAGAGTAACAAGATCTGAGAGTGTAGAGGGCCATAGTTTTTATCCATTCTAAAGGCTCTTCTGTGTAACCAGAGTTGTATACAATGAAGCCACTACAAATGAGGATCTGGAACCTAATTTTTACTTTGAGGTATTTGGAAATTATTTAAAGTTTTAAATTATTTTGGTGACAATGTCTGTGACAAACATGTGCCACAGACAGCCATCTTATATTAAATCTGCAGCCTGAAGTGAATTTGCTGCAACATCCATTAGAAAATCTAAATTCAAATTGTAGCATTAACCTTTTAGTACTGTAGAGAAACCTGGGGATTCAGCAATTGTTCTGCTGGACCAAATATCAAGCATCAAGTAAACATTTGCCTGTTTTAAAAACTTAAATACAAAATATATTCTTACAAAAGTAAGAAAATGTAGAGATTCAGCTAGCCCTGAGTTTTTGTTCAAGGAGAGGAGGAGTTTGAGGTGCATCATTTATAAGGACTGTTTTCTTTACAGGATCAGATCTGTTGTCAAACCTTCCTGAAGGTGGTGGTAAATGAAGTAACCATAGTGCTGGGTAGAGGGATTGGTCCATAGAAAAGGTGGGGAGAATCCACAACCTACAATCTGATATTACAGTGTTTTGTAGATGTCTTGATATCTTGTGCTGTGTTGGTAAAGCAGCCAGAATTGCCTGGAGTGCTGGAACACGCTGGTGGGGATTGCCTGTATCCGGGGATTCACAAAGGTTTAGTTAGGCTGTCCCCAGACCAAGAAAGGTGGGAGAGAGAACACATATACCTGTTTGAGTCCTTTCTCTCAACACAACCTCCTTCCCATCTGTTCTTCACTCTCTTGATTGATAGTGGCTGTTATTATTTATTACAAAATATTTACACAGTGGCATCCATGCAAAGGTAATTCTCCTTTATTTTCACTTTGTGCATGCATATGTCCATGAAATCCTTGGGCTAATAGCTCTGTTTGCTTTGCTATGGGCCTTACATGGGCAGCTGATTTAGTGAAGAACATAGCCTGATCTGTAGTAGAGGCTTAGAGTGCACAGGTCTGTGGGAGGGTCTGTGGAAGGCAGGTCATGGCTTTTCCATGGTGTTTCTTATCAAAGTGAAATAGATTCCAAACTGATTTCCATTGTAAATGGTTTCAGCATAACTCAAGGATTTGATTTAGGTGTACTGCTTGGAAATTGTTGCCTGCTGGTTTTCTTGATCACCATGTGATGTGGGAGGAGAAGATAAGGTATTGCAGATACTTGAGTTCTGAGGTGGTGGGTGACCAAGCAATGCAGACAAGCGAAATCATATGTGTAATATTGACTGATGAAGTGTCAGGAAGAGAAAGGGAGATCCTTTATAATCAAAGGTGGCCTGTTCTTGTGAGAGTTTTGTGAAGTTGAGTTAGTTTATTGAAATTTAATAAAATTCATCTTCTGCATCTTGGGGTTAATTTTGCTTAGGCCTCACATTGTGGCATGAAGCTCATCCACTTGGCTAGCCATAAAAGGGAGAGCAGCAAGGGACTGTTTTCTTGAACAAGTGCAGTACTTGGTGCATACAGCTGAACCCATTGGCTCTGGGCCATCACAGTTTGTCTAGAATATCTCAGTATTTAGTAGGGGATGATTTGTTCTGGTTGAGAAGGTCACCACAGGTACTCACTGCTTGCACACCATACCAGTGTGGTGCAATCCTCCTGTGGAAGTAGATTTCAAAGAACAAAAAATTACCTTTATTTTCTTCTTCAGTTTAGAGTCCTTGAGTGACAGCTGTGCATTGAAAATCTTCCCCATCAGGTTGCATCTACGCATAAAGATACATATCTTAATGGATTCATAGGGAGGAAAGAGGGCATATGAGTATGTGCACACTGCATAATGTGTAGAGAGTAATGCAAATGCTGCATACAATTTTCTGCATTGCATTGTGTGTTCTGATGGGATAAATAAATGCCCGTTTCCCTGCTATCTGACAAGCTGTAATGTCCATTGGGGTTAGAGGACATACACAAGAAAACACTTCAGAACTGGTAGGAAGAACAATCTGAGATCAGCAGACAAGAAGTCCCCTTGTTCCAAAAAGTGGAATAAAAGTAGTACCCGTTTTCCATCCGTCTGTCACATTGAACAGTGACTAGGCATCAGCCTGCAGCCTGCAAACAGGAGAGTTTCAGTTTGCCTAGAAATAGACTGGTCTCCAGAGGGATGAGTGCAGGAGGCAACTGCTGCATCAAGCACAAGTTCCCATTCACTGTGTATCCCATGTACCTGTATCCACTGTGTCCATGTTTCAGGCGCTGCTATATGGCTTGAGAGTGTCTCTCTACATGTTGCTTTTCTGGACTGTGGGGAATGTCTTTGGTTGTGTCTTTCTGAAATGTACCAAAAAAATGATTAGCAAAGTAATAAGAGGCAAAAATGATCAGTGATTTCCCAGTCCTGTTCTCTGCTTCCTGAAGCAGCTTCTGGTATCTTTTGTTAGATACATCTTTCTACCTCCACCTTTCCTGTTTTTATGATGAGAATTTTCCACAATTAGAAGGGGACTGAAGGAACTGGAAATGCCTTGAATCTGGAGTTCAGGCTGATTTTAACCAATTGTTCAAAGCCAAGTTGCTGCTGCAGTTCCTCTCTAACTGCGCTTTTCCCCATCTGCCAATGTGCAGGCATTTATTTATCAAAGCCATTGCTTCAGAGTTCACTTGTTCTGCCAGGCTGTTCATTTCCATATGTCTCTACTTCTGTACAACTAAATGCAGAAACTAGTTAGGCTCTATGCCTGGTTGCCAACCCACATATGGCTCTGGAGATCACTTCTGAAGGTTGACGACAGGGCAGTTATTAAGTATTATCTACTGCCAATTGGAAAAAGCTTGGGTGCTTTTTCTCTTTGCTTATACAGACTGTGGTGAATTTATTCTGATGTTATATCATTGTAGGGTAATTGTGTTCTCCTTCCAGAAGCTTTAGCTTCTTATTTTATGGGTGAAAGCTATAAAAATAGAGTAGCCCCCAAGCGTTCTGCATAAAGCATGGTTGTTAGAGAGCAGCTGCGTCTAAGGAGGTTCTTCCCTTCTGCTTTACAGATATACAAGCATCTCCTTGTGTCTCACTTTGTTGCATGCTGTCTTGCTTAGGAACTGAATGTTTAACCTTCTAGCTCTGAGATAAGCAGAGCAATTTTATGTGGAGCTTGATGTCCAGTAAAGCAGTAAACTGTGGTCACGTATCAAGATATTTCAGAGTGGGAGCAAGAGTGACAACCGTGGTGAGCTTAAAGTGTGGATGGATAGACTAATGACTACTTGATGAACATCCGTAGTGTTGACTACTTGAGAAACAGATTAAGAATCAAATTTTGCAAGGTTAGCACAAGCCTAGAAGTGAATTCTCAGTAGGTAAATTAGATCCTTCTCAGCCAGTGTATGACAGATACATGCAAATCAGGAAGATTCAAAAACAAACAGAAAAAGGTGCTGTGTGCATTGATATTTCAATGTGTTTGATACAATTTCTTTTCTGCAAGGGCTGCCCAAACACACCCTCACACATGACTTGGAGGTGTGGGTGTATGTTCTTATGGAAATTCATTCAAGGAGGGAAGAAACACCTTGAGATTTCTAGTCAAGAAGAGCTGGATACATTCTGCCTCTGGGTGAGGGTAACTAAGGCATCTGTATTTGAGGCTGTAGCCCCTCTCTGTTACTCTAGTGGAAAATAAGCCTGAATTCAGTTGGAATTACTACAGTGGGCCTTTGTGCTGTGCTGAGCATTCTCTGTCTCTCAAGGGTGTATAGAAATGCAGTTTTATTTCTGTAGTGTTGCATACAGCACTTACTAACTTCAACATACACCTGGGCATGTTGAATCTGGTGTTTTAATGTGGTTTTTTCTGTTACAATTACTGTTTCATTCTGCTGCTGTTGATTTGCATTACAACTGAACCAATCTTGCTGAGGAGTGTTTGAATGCAGAGGAACTTTTCCTTCCCCAAAGAAGAAAAGGCAGAGGAAGAGTCAGAAAGGAAGCAATCTTCCTAAAACAAAGCAGATTGCCTACAATCACCTAGCCTGTGGAGGACAGCTCAGCCCTTCTGGGTCTTAGATGGTGGCCTATTCTGCCCTGTATCCCCCAGGGACTGCCAGACCTGTTTTTTGTTTTCTGAACTATCATAATTCTTTCACAAGCCCTCAGAATACTAACGAGGTAAAGCACAAGTAGGTTGATACAGTGGAATGTCATGGAAGGAAAATCAAGTACTTCAGGGGATTACTTTTTTATACCTTTTCAATATAAAAGAATTCTCAAATTACCTTAACTAAAGCCTTGCACAGCATTGGTTATCCAGGTATGCAGGAAAACAGTGTTTGAAAACACTCTAGGAAAGAAAAAGAGAGAGGAGCTTGGGGATCGAATTTTAATGAAGCAGATGCATGTCTTCAACTCTGCTGAGTATTATTCCAGAACTCTGAGAGTCCTTGCTGTCTCTAAGGATTCCCTGCCAGAAGTACAGATCTGTGGCTGGAAGCCTCCAGGAGCCATCAAGCCAAAGGGTCTTGCAAAGCCTCCTTCCTCCTTCTTTCTGCTGCCCTGTTACCTGCCCCACTTAGCTCATTCAGGCTCCAGGGCTCTGTACCCTGCTGCAGTTCCCTTGACAAAGAAGGGCTTGTCCACTGCCTGCTCCTGGAGCGTCTCTCCATGCCAAGCTTTTTGGAAAGGTGTATTTCCAAAGAGTTGAGAAGCAGGGCAGTGCTTCTCAACTGCATGTAAACTCACAGGCTATGTGAAACTCAAAGAATCGATGTTGATTTATGCAACTGAGAAGCTGTTCCAGAAGCTGGTACAGCACTTGCCTCACATCCTAAATTCAATGTGCTTTGGCCTGTACTCCTCATGTCCAGAGTGAGGGAGGCTCTGAGCAGGGAGGGATGGAGGCAAGTGAGGTTGCACTGTGAGGTGAGGAGCCTTTCTTCTCCATCAAGATTTGATGGATTAGGAATGACTTGTTAGAGACAGTTTTTGTCATTCTGCTACAGATGGGATGGGAGAGAAGCTGTGTGAAATAAGAGGAATCAGAGGTAACTGGACAGGTTGGGAAGAGGTGGAGGACAGTGGCTGTGGTTCAAGGTCTTTCTATTTCATTAAAGAAGCCTACCCTACAGCTCAGCGATTATTCCATCATGGAGTGAACAAAGGAGCTTAATGACAGTCATCTATCAGCTGTCCACATTTTAAGCTTCAAGATGTCTCTATTCCCAGAGCTCCTTGCTATGACAAGGCTAATTGTATAATTATAATGCTATACCAACCCCTCCTGACATGCTTACACTGGCAAGGACCAGGGCTAAGGGCTGTGGTAATTATCACTGCAAGCAAGTCCATTAGCATGGATGTGGTTTACTAATGGAGCTGCTCTATTAGGAAGTGCAGTGTATAGAAGAGTGGGATCTAAACCAAGGGCTATGAAATTAAGGCCATATTGAAACAAGGCTTTAATTGTGTGGAAGACTAAAATCATAATAGGTGGGGGGAATATATTTGAATTCCTTTACCATTTCCTTTTCCTATTCCTATTCCTCCTGACTATTTTTCTCACTCTGCTGGGAAGTTTGGATATCACAGATTGAAAGGAAGGACCCTTTTGCTGGTATCTTTGGAGAGCTCACTGAAAAAGGTTGTGCCATCAAGTCTCAGAGGGGAATTACCACACCTTGCCCATATCCAGGGACTTTTTTGGTACCCTGCTGGGCAGCTCCCTGGGTTACAAAGGTTCATACAAACTTGAGAAGCCCTTCCAACAAAATTCAGATGGATTTTGCCGAGTTCTTCATCCTAGCTTTTAATTTCTAAGTGGTGATAGGGGACAGAGTTCTTTCTTGCTGTGATGAGCTGGACTGTCTTGAGCTTATATGAAATGCTGAAGAATTTTCTTTTGATTCTCACAGATATTAAGATTTATTTGTTTTTCCAGCCAAAGCATGGCAGGAATTGTTAGGACTTTGGTCATCATGTCTGATCTGCCATGCTCAGATTGAAGTGGGTGCATTGAGTGCAGACATTGCTAGTAGGCTGAGAGATAGCATTAAGGCCTGGCGACTTTTCCCTTGACCGTTAGTTGCTGTGGCTGGAAATAATCCCCCAAATAAATCAGGGAATTGCATCCTATTAAAAATAATTACAGCATCTGTGCATTTTGTGTGTTTCCTAGGCAGGCACAGTATTCCACATTTTTCTGCGTAGTTACGTACCTATGTATAGAGATCTTCATGCAGTTTCCTCTGTTTTCTTCACCAGTCATTCAATCTGCAGTATTGAACTGTTTAGTTTAGTAGCTTCTTTATCTGCTTAGTATTGAACTCTTTAGTATAGTAACTTCTTTATCTTTTCTACCAAATCCAGTAGTCCACTGAAGGTTCCTCTGAAAAAGCATTAAAATGAAGGAATGCACAATAAAACTCATCAGCTTAAATGTTGGACAACTTTTTTTTCATTTCTCTCTTTCTCCTTTCATCTCAGACTGATTGTCCATTCACAAAACTCACATTCTTTTCCTGTAATTCTGTCTTTTGCTTTCTTTACTTCTGTCTTTCCTCTACTTTTGCAGTGCTTCGTGTCAGCCTCTGTTTCCTGTTGCTTTTTCTCCAGTGCCATCATTCCTTCTTCACTCTCATGCCCTGGCTGCTTGGCTCCCTCTAGCTGGTACCCACTCCGAGCTCTGAAGGAGCACCATGCCTGCAGCCCATGAGTTCTTATGCTGTTGTGACTCAGTGCAGAGTTTGGAGAGGGCCTCAGTTTCTTCATCTCCCTCATAATAAAGCACTTGGTTTTGAGGGCTTTAATACCAGCTAACTGATGACTGCATGAACCCCATATGCTGTTCTGGTTTGTGGGGGAGTGATATTGGAGCCTGGAAGATTGCATCAGCATCGCAGGAACAAAAATGTAAGATTGGTTTATATAAAAATTATAGAGATATCTTACTTCCAGCTTTGGGCTCTGACTTCTGATTCTCTAAGGCTATTTTGCATGCTCAAATAACCTCAGTGTGATAGTATTTGAGTTCTTTATGGTCTTTAGTGAATGTGGTATATATATTTGGTCATTAGCTCTAGAGCTGGGTGGAATGACTCAACCTTTGAAGGTGACTCCCTCTCTCCACTGACGATGCAGTGTAGAAGACGAGCGTAGGCTAACCTTGAATCTCTGACAGCTTAATTTGCAGGGGGATAAATGTGAAGGGTGCGGGTGATGACAAGGACACAAAGGGAATCTGGGACAAAGCAGGTACTGGAGGACTAAGCTAAGGTCGGAACTACTAACACTAGTGTGGTTGGATTTCGTTCCTGCACAGTATGGTACATGATGTTAGCGAGCTGTACTCTTTGTACTGCCTGAGGACCTGTGAGCAAGGATGTTAATTCAGCTTGGCAGTGACCAGGAGGGTTTATAGTGGGTACTAATCATTCTTTCTCCAGTCTTAATCTGACTCCTTATCTAGGCGTCCTCTTCGCTTCTCCCAAAAAATCCAGTGTGTCCAAAACTAGTTCCATCGTTCATTGTTGTTAGGAAAAAAATGCAGAATTTTCAGCCATTTCCAGATCACATCAGCCTTTACAAAGGCACAGAAATAAGCAATTTATTCACAGAGGTAGACAATTTATTGTTTTGTTAAATGAAAGGGGCACTTAGCCCTGACATTTATAGGGTCTGTGATACTGGGGATCTGACAGCCATGGGCTGCAGGAGGCTGGTTTTGCCTCAGCACACCAAAATTCTCATCAAGCACACTGAGCTGCACCAGGGGGACATGGGACACACACGACATTAGATTTTTCCTAGCAGTCCCCAACAGACTGGCTTGGGAAAGCATTATTGAAAATCACTCCTAAATCAAATTCAAGATATTATAGGAGCACCTACTAGGGTCTGTCAGGATTTCCATTATAAGCACATATTTTTCAGGTTTATAACTCGACCATAAAATTCTGCAGGCCTGTGACTTGGCATAAAATGTCTCAGCCTGAAGCAATTTTTTTTATTATTATTCCAGAAATATATATGAATTTGGCTATTTTTAAGTTGTTGATGTTCAGAAACAAAAGCTGGATTTCTCTATATATACCCATAAATTAAAATGCATTTTCCCCTAGTGAGTACCTTTCTTTCAACATTGTGTTTTATAACATAACTTATCCTGCCTGGGTAACTACAAAAAATAAAGGGTCAAAGCATTGATGTTTAGAGTTAGGACCCCCCACATTTTTGCAGAGTACCACAGTATGCTCATGTCCCACAAAAGCCTGCTTAGAAACCCACGTAATAGCTTTCAGAAAACTCTGCAAGGCCATTCGCAAAAGTTTCTGGGGCTCTAAAGGATGTGCCCGTGTTTAAACCAAGCTTAGATTTCACAATTAGGTACATCTCCAAGTTCTCCTGTGCAATCCAATGTACAGAACAGTTGAGCTGAAAGGCAAGGGAGATGCTCAGCAGAAGTTGTTGCAGGTGAGGGCTGTGGTCCCTAAGTATGCCAACAAACCTAGCAGATGTCTGTTAACATAAGAGATAATGACCATGTACCAAATCCAGATCTATCATAAAAAAAACCCAAAACTGTGCACTCTCCACGTGTAACTGCTTCTCGGTCCAACTGGGAGCCAGGAGTAGCAGTGAACTGAAGCCTGTTGTCTCCCTATCCTAAGCATGATGTGCTGTGTCAGGGGCCAATGGAAAAGGTACAAACACAGCAGTCACTTGATATCTTTTTAAGAAACCTTTCTGAGGTGTATTTCAGGCCATAAATGAGACCTGAAGATAGCACATTACATCCTGGTGCTTCACCAATACATTCCTTCCATCCCAAAGTGAAGTTTTACAGAAACACTAGAACAGGATATGTGACAGAAAATCTCCTGAAACTGAGTTCCCCTGAAACACAGCAACTAATACACCCACAGCAGTGACCAGCAGCCACTAAGCTTCTCTGTGATCTGGGGATAGTGTGTCAGAAGTGATACACTTCCTGGGGGGGCTCTGTGATCTCTGGAGGTGCCCCTGGGCGGTGCACTAGACCAAGGTGAACTGTGAGAGGGGAGAGGGCAGGTCCAAGTGGCTGCTGGCACCATTTCAGGTGCTGTGCCAGCCCTCAGACATGCAGGTCACCTGGCAGTCAGGTGTCATCAGTCAGCACTCTCCCACTTTCCCACATCCCATCTGTTTCTGTCTAGCCTGTTTGTGCAAATTAGCTCTCAGCATGCAGCAGTTCTCACTGTAGGGTTTTCTTTCTTCATCCTGTGACCTTAGTGCTTCCTTAAACTTCACCCTTGGCTGTGAGCCAGAATAAAATCCTCACTGCTTCTATTTTTATTTACTAACTGTCCATGTTAGCAGAGGGGATCATATTCCACACTCCTGCAACACAATAATATCTTCTGACTAGAGGGGAAACAAGATTGGTTTATACATCCCATGAAAAATATCAAGCATTAAAAAAATGTATTCCCCTGAACTGCAACAGTTCTGAATTTTTCAAATGAAGATATTTTTCAAGATCTTTGAAAAGCTTTTGGATTTATACGACCCTTTTTTAAAGATAAATTTCAAAGCAAAATAAAAAAAAAGTAAAAAAGCAGCTGGATTCATAAAGATATTTGTCCTGGTTTTTTTCAAAATGGTAGTTTGTCAAGTTGTCTCATACATATAACCCAAGTCAGTTTTAGAGAAGGCAACTTTATTTTTACAAAAACATTGTTTCGACCTAACATTTCCTAGGAATTAGCATATATTACTTAAATGCTACACTCTAATACAACTAGGGTTTTATGTTTAGGCTCAATTTCCATTACTTGCGTCATGAATTCCTGTATGTAGGGACTTGACTATAGCAGTGTTCCCCATGTCATGAACATTGTGTTGTTATTAGTTGCACTCCCCTCTCACACTTGAGCACCCTTGACATGGTAGTGTCTTCCCACCTTGCAGTTCATGTGCCTGCGAAGCAGTGGAATGTCATTGTCCAAGTAGATGAGGAACTGGAGTGTCAGAAGAGCAGGTGATGCGCCAGTACTCTGAGGTTGGAGCAGATGGCTTTATTTTCCAAAGCTTTGGGTTCATTTCCTAACCTTTGAACAATATTTTCTTTCCACAAGGCATAAATGCTATTTATATATGAAAGACAAACAAAGGATTTGGTGTTTCTGAATTGGAAGCTGACTTGCTGAAAGTATTTTCTTATTTTTTTTTTATTTTAAACATTTTTGGACTCAGATACAAACTTTGTAGTCTCACATAGAGATTGATTTAAGTCTAAAATACACCAGCCAGGTCACTTTTAATGTAGACAAGATGTGTCATCATCACTATATGAAGCTCTGACTTTACATCCTCTAGATAACAGTGAAAAGATTCCACTCATACACAAAAAATGAAGTAAAATTGTAAGAAATTTAGTGTTTTGGGGGCATGCAAGGTTCATCATAATAGATATTAAATGCTTGGGTGTATTTAGTTGAGCTAAATGAAGCTTTGTATGCTGAGTGTTAGCTATAAATTTCTCATGGTTAAATACCCAGGAGGGAAACAAGTATGTAAGGTAAAGGACAGCAGTGGCATGAGAATGAATGAGTCTTAACTGGCTATGAATAAATTTAGAGTGGAGATTAGAAGAAGGTGATTAGCCACTCTAAGTGTCAAGGTTCTCAAACCTAGTAGAAATAACAGAGGTAAAATAATTAATGACTTTTAAGATGGAGCTTGATATGTTTATGAGGCAAATCTGGACTGAATGGCAGAGTTGCTTTCAAGGGGCAGAATTTGATGACACGGTTGCTTTTAGTTCCCTGTTCCAAAGTTGAGCAGTAACAGGACAAGAATAAACAATGAAAGGCTGTGTTCCCACGCTTTGCTGGGAGACAGCCCAGGTCTGCAATTTAGAGCTTCAGGAGATAGAGATCAAGTTGTGTTTTGCACTTTGGATTGTTTCTTGTTTTTCTGTTTCTCACTCACTCACCTTACTCATTCTTAATTCAAATTAAATCAGATTCTCATTCCATTAGCTGAACTGAATAATGCATCGCTCAGTTTTCATTGAAATCAGCCAGGCTGTTCATGCAATGATGATGCTGCTCTTGTGAGTAAACAGATCAGAATCAATCTCATGTGTTCAGCCTGCTTCACCCTAAGAAAGAAAATGAAGCTTTCACTTCATCTCCCTTTTTTTCCCTTGCCTTTGCCTAGGGCTTGCTATCAGGAATTCGTAGTATGTCTACAGTAGGTGGAAAAAACACATAATGGAATTATATAATGAAGACTTTATTACATTTAAACATAAGTGTTCTAGTTTGTGTTGGAGACTAATAACTCACAACAGTTCTTCTGCAGAAGCAGCAGTTCAGAGAAAAGCTGAAGTAACAGGATCTCTGATTTTGACCACCTTTAAAAATACCTCGTTACAGTTCAGAGCTCACCCACCTGGACAGTATTTTATTGAAGAGAGAATATATTCCATGTTTTTTTCCAGTCTTTTCCTATCTGTCTTGCCTTCCAGCTCTCTTTGTTTCTGGTGAGATAGTCAGACCTACACATCTTTTTGGACTACCAGTATGCACAGAATGTCTCATTTTGTCTGTCACCATTGTTGCATCCCTCCCATTAGTTATGAATTCTTTTCTACTCTGCTTTGTACAAGTACAGCTTGTTACCTCCTCCTCTGTAATCTTTCCAATTTTGCTCTTGACTTTCTTTCCTATATACTGTTCTGTCTTTTTAATACTAAAATCTTAATAATGGTGTTACGCTCTGTACATTTCTGTGTATCTTGAAGTGTAAGACTAATAATAATTCTTTTTACATCTCATTTAAAAAGCTGTAAATGTCAGAAAGAAAGGAAATTTCATCATAAAAATGGTAGAAAAAACTTCGTTTTGACAGCTCTATATTGGTACTCTGTTGTAGGGTTTTTTTGCTTTGCCCCCCAAACCAAGGTACGCATAGATTTAATTTGTGGCATTTTGTTTTGTTCATAGAAAATTGTGAAAGCATTTGTAATAATCCCTGTGATAAACAAAGCAAAATAACCCAGTTCTCTTAACCAAATCCTGTCTGGCTTTGACATAGTCACAGGCTTTCCCAAGATGCTGTGGTCCCTTGGCCAGCAACGGAGGTGTTTGTTGAAGGGAGCACCAGGATTTGTATTGCTGGGATAAGGCTGTAAACTGCTTCTCTCTGAGTGAAAACAGTGGCTTTGGTTTAGCACTGTGCTTCCTCAGGGCAGAGCTGAGTGATGGTCAGGCAGGGATTTCAAGAAACACACTTATTTTAGGATTAAATTGCAGAAAATGATAATAAATAAGTGATTTATAAAGCAAGAGGCTTTTGCCCCTTTCTCTAATGCAGTCCTATACAATACACATTTTATGTCTTCTCTGTCTCTTACACATGAGTTAGGCTTCCTCTAGAGAACAGACTCGTGTAAGATTTGACCTGGTTTAGAGTAACTTGTGGTTTTGCCCAATTCAGCTAGTGTAAAAAACCTTGGGTGGTTTGCATATAGTTTGGCCTTCTTTGGAGCAGGTTTCAGCTAGGCTTCCAGTCAATGCCTTGGCTGCAGCATGAATGGGATTAAAGAACTGATGAAAAACATATGAGGAAGCTCCTTTTGCCTCACAGAACTGGCCACTGATCAGAATCTTAACATTTGACTAGTGAACAAGATATACTTCCCAAAAGAAGCTGCAGAAATGCACTTGGCATATTTCATCTAGAAATAAATTCAAGCAAGTTCATTTTAAACACATTCATCTCATAATTTTTACTTTATTTCCTGGAAGGTATACTGTGGAATGTCCAGTGTATGATAAGATAATGTACCTGTTTCTGACAGAATATAATATACAAAAATGCATTATAAATTATAACCATAAAGTATAATTTAAAAGCTTTTGAAGATACTCCTTTCTAGTGCCTGTTTCACTGCAACACAGGCAAGAAGGTGCTTTTAACAAAGGACTACGCTGTGTCAGTTTTCTTTAAGCAGTAGCTGCTTTTAATGCTTGTTAATATTGTAAAATTTTATACAGGAGAAACTGATACTACCACTATGTATTTTATTATGATATGGTGTCACATTATGGTTACAAGATGATTACAGGATGTTATGTGTCATAACAATATAAAATAATGTACAGCTACTTGAAGAAAGGGAGAGAAATTTTTTTAAAAATTAGAAGTCCTTAACTGCGTGGAGGATTAATATCAGGATTTTATCACTGATGTAACATGCCAGAATAGTTGTAATCAAATCAAAAGCTGCTTGGAGGAGCAAACCAACCTACATTTGAGTTTTGGGGGAGGCTGAAACCCTTGGATGCTGTACAACCTCATGCAGTGTGGGGCTAGCTCCTCCCCAGGTAATGGAAGGCCAGAAACTGCACCTGTGTGCCCATGCAGACTGTGCAGCATGCCCAGAGCTGCAGCACAGTCAGGATGTGCCAAACCAACGGTGTGCATGACCTGAGCATGCACAGATAGTGCACAGTTCATGTCACACACACTGGATTTAGCATCTATGTGCTCCAGAGCACACTTGCCTGTATTTTGTCTTGGAAATCATGATGGACACATGGGAGTCCAAGTGCATTGGAATGCTTGGGGCATTCCAGAGGCTATTTTGATGTAGCATATTTTCATATGCTCTTAAAACCTTCTAATTACCTGTAGACATGTCAGCCTCTGGGGTTTTGTCTGGTGCATTCGTTTACCTTTTTCTTTTCCTTTATAAGTGCATGTACACACACATTTTTGTACTGGCAATAAAGCATTAGGCCTCTTGGTGTTTTGCCCAGCAAACAAAGCAAGAAACTATACAGGACATTCTTGAATTTATTTTCTTAGTAAGGTCCAACATTTGGTTGCTTGCTATGATGAATATATCTAAACTGGAAATCCACAGAAGGAGAAGCAGAAAGGCAGGTGCATTGCAGAGATTTTTGCTTTAATGCCAAGTGCATGTCTCCTCCTTTTATGCAATGTAGAAATTGTGCTAAAGAAGCATGGATAGTGGCTTACAACTGAAGAGTATACCATGTGAAGTCATCTGGCACTCTCACTGAAGTTATCTCAGACAATTTTTCATTTCACAGTGTGTGTGCAGAACCTGTCAGGAGGTTTGTTCTACTTTCTCATCATTTTCATGAACGATGGCCTTTCACTCCATCCAGGCTGCATGCAGTGAGAAGAGGCACAACTTTTAATCTTGAATGTTTGCCCCAGAACAAATTAAGATGAAGAAAAGATTGCTTACATTTTAAGGCAGTAGATGGCAAAATGCCATTGATTCTCAGCACAAACCTCCTCTAGCCAATTCCCAACATGCCTTCTTCAGTGGCACCTGTACCCAGTGTTAGCTCAGGAGGCAATGATTCAAAAGGGGGTCTCTTTTTTTATGGAAAAGAGAAGATGTGAGGTTAGAAAGGGCTGGATTTTATTCCTGACTGTTTCATAGTTTAATTCATTTTTGAAAATGAGGTTTTGACACATCAGTTGAACTCTTTGCAGCAAGTGAGCTTGCAGCCCTTAATGAAATGAAGCATTTGGAGGTCCTTTACCTAAAGACACTATACACATGCCAAGTGTTATTGCTCAGCTGCTTCTAATTGAGAGAATTTCATAGGATTATATATTCCAGACCTGTCACAGATTTGTTTATTTACATTAACCTGAAGACAAGTGCAGCAGTTATATTCCAGTTTTCAGACACAACATTTACCTTGGTGTTTACCTGAAAGTATGTGCATTGGCATAGCTTGATAAATTCATCTGACTAACAGTAACCACCTATGTGTTACAGCTTTCACAACAGTGTGGTTATATGAGGTTCCTTTTAAGTAAAATTTTAGATGAAGGTGCTTCATGTTATCCAGTTTTGCTGTGCATTCGCAGGGGGTAGTAGCACTCACACACAAGGTTTTATCACTGACAGGTGCTAAGTCTGAGATGTGATAATGCCTGTCTAAATAAATGTGGAATATGCCTAAAAGTCGGGATAAAATCTTTGTGTTAAATATGCCACATAGCTGATTTTCTCAAATTACATGGACATGCTTCTATTTCCATCTCAACCATTTGAAAAAATCACATTCTTTCTCTCTTCACACCAGGAAGAACATAGCTTGGCAAAGTCAAAAGTCTTTTAGCCAGTTAAAATACAAATTCTGTGAGTAAGAATGACTGGGAACACAGCTATGTCTGTGGACTTGCACCATCTGATTTAAATCTTTGGCTTTCCAGATTCAGTTGACGCAGACATCACATCATTTGTGGCTCAGTGTTGGTTTCTTAAGCCAAAACCTATCAGAAATAAATAGCACAGACTCATAAGCAGTCTGTTCTATAATTGATAATCTAATCTTTCACTGCCCTGAAGAGAGACAGCTAATGGGTATTGTAAGCCCAGCAGCCAATTGGAGATTGTTAGGAACAGCAGGTATTTTAGCTTCAGCAGGTCTGTAACATGCTACTAGTTCTAATGTTTCTAATAGTCAGTACAGGTTCAATAACAGAAAAACACATCCCTGTAGGTGTCTTCTATACATAATCCCTGTCTTATTGCCAAGTGCTTCTTGTTATTAGGAAGAAAGCAAAAAAAAGCAAGCAAAAACCCAAAGGAAAGCCAACCCTTCATTTTGAACAGCAGCATTCTCCAGAAGAGTCACGCTTTTTGCTGTGCCATAGAATGACTCAGGTAATCCTGCCTCAAGGCTGCTGATGTACTTGGGTGCTATATGGAGCTGGATGACACTTCTCTTCGTTCTAGTTAGAAGTCAGAGGCAAACTTCATCTCAAAGTTTACATATCCAAAGCTTTTCTGGTTCCAGGGAGCACATTTTCCTGTCCAGCTACAATCATTTGAAGGTGTCCGGTCTTAAGCATGCTGATCTAATAGCAGGACTGGGATGCAAGAGCCCAGGTAAATGTTATTTAATCAAATCTGTCTCTATATACTGATGTCTGCCTACAGACCACATTCCTTTTTTCATCCATCACCTTGTTGATGCTCATTTACCCTGGCATTTGGAAAGGCTCCTTCTCAGATAACATCACAATTAAAGAACGAGTTCTGAAATTGAACTAGCCTCAGTGGGAACTGGTAAAAGGCATGTAAAACCATTTCATTGATTAGTCCAGCATGCCATTTACAAGGAAAGTTGTAGATGGCTTTCCAAAGCCGCCATGTCTCATTAGGTTCACTGTGGTTCAGACTTCAGTATCTTGGCTTGTGTTGTCATAGAACCTTGAACTGAAATTACAGCCCCCTAATACCCCCCACAGGGACTAATTTATCTTTTCTGCACTAACTGGCTGCATTAATATTGCCCAAGTGTGTCATTAGTGGTGTAGGTGGTGCTAGTGAGTTAGTGACATGTCTCTAACACAATGGTTGGAATGTCAACAAAATTTCAGTGCAGCCTAGAGAAACAGAAAATGTGGTGTCTTGAACTTAAATGTTGTCCAGTTGTCTTGGTGTAACCTGTTGGGTCAGTGCTGGTTTATTTTGGGAAGACTTTGATAGGAATAACATGACTGCAGGTGGGAGTGTTATGTTCCAGGGAAGTAGTCTTTAAGTTCTTAGAAACAGCACACAGTGTATTCACTTATCTACTGGGGATCTGCTTGGTGGAGATTGGGCAGAACATACTACATTCTCCGTGATGTAGCCTTGTCTTTCTTCATGAAGAAATGCAGGACTGTGTTCATACGAATCCAGTTGTGTGCTGTGTCCAGCTTTCCCTCTGGATAAGGAAGGCCAACCAGAGTCTGGTTTATCATTTGGGCTCAGTGTAAGTTAAGGTAATGGTAAAAGCTGGTCACCTCACAGACCCAGTGAAAGGCCTTCTCATAGCTAGACAGAGATGTGTGATCCCTTGTATCTTCAGGGATGGTTTTATTTATAGATATTTTACTCATTGCACAGGAAGAAATGAATTTTTGGAAAACACAATGTTTGCCAATTGCTAGTTTATTTTAAAAATACTTGGAGAAGTAGGATCAGCACTGGTGATAGTCTTGCTTTGAGAAGGAGGTTGGAATAGTGACCTCCAGAGGTCCCTTCTGACTAATGCTTCTGTGTCTGTTTACAGCTCCTCACAGAGAACATGTGGGCTGGTGTAAGTTTCTCAGCTGTCTAATTGCCTTGTTCTAAGCCCAAATTCTGTCCAGTAACAAAACCAAGATTCTGTACAGGTTTTTTCTCAGTCTTAAGTCCTTGTATATACTGACTTGTGGCAGGCATTACCCCATACTTCTGTTCTAAATAAAGTCTTCTAATCAGTCACTTGAGGTGCAATAAAGACAGGTAAGAAAGTACTGTTCCAGGCTGAGTCATTCTGACTGCTTAGTAAAGGGCAAGCAAATACTTCTGTGAGGAGCACCATTAGAAATACACATTATCAGACCTACAAAATAAAATTTAAGGAGTATTCCTGTACTTCCATGCCTTACACTGGCTCCACAACTGAACTACTAATATTTCTTTACTTTTGTCTGACAGCAGCCATGTGCAGAGGAGAAGTCTCAAAATGGAAATTAGGAAAAGAGCAAGTGAGGAACACTGAAAAATCTAAGGGCTGAGTAAACACATTTTCAAAGGAACTGTGATTTCCTTGGTAGAAGTTTGAATTCCAAGGACTCTCATAATGCCTCAACTCGTACATGTGCAGTGTGTCATAACCTGGCTCTGAGTGATTTTGCCCTAATGTCAAATAGGGATGTCATTTCTAGAATTCTTCAGTAATTTTGCCATTGTTCAACTTAAGCAGAATAGTGTCAGCTCCCAAGCAAGATGTCCTTGTGTTTCTCTTCTGCTTCAGGTGCCCCCTCCATTCACTGTACAACCTCTCGGTCTCTAACAGAACATAGGAAAAGTTAAGCCCCTTCTCTGTACTTTCTGGGTTGCGATTACAGATCTCTCCTACACTACATACAAAAGGCAGCATGGCATTGGAAAGGGAAGATAAAGAGTACTTGAGTGATGCAAAGAGCCAGTTAAGTACAGGTCATATGCTTTTCCAGTACTTGAACAGATAATGACCATAAACAGATTTTTCTGAAATCTAACTAATAACTAATGGGATCTCTAAGGTAGGAAAGTCAGTCAATTGTAGTGTCCTGAGCATCAGTACATTCTCTGCTGTCTCAATTGTGTTTAGCCTGTTCCTGATGAGAAACACTTATGTATGTGTATTTCAGCTTTGGAAAGAAAAATGCACAATTCTTCCTTATGTATTTGCCCAACTTCTCCTAGACTTCATTAAAAACCACAGGCCACAAATACTTGGGGAGTCAGAAAAGCATTTACCAACTTCCAAAGGTTCATACTGGCCAGTGACCCTAGCTGAAAGGTGGTACTTCGGAGGGAACTAAAGCAGTGGTATGTTTGGACACAGACAATTTGTAATTGTAGTTATGATAGGAAGGAACCTTCTGGGTAGAACTGAGCACAGGATTCAGAGTGTAAAAGCTATTAAATTAATTAGAGCCTTTTTTCCCCAGCTTTGTGAATTAAGAAAAATATGTGAATTCTGTCTACCTGTCATGATTGCATTGATACTGTGATGCTCTACTTGCAGATGCAGAGAAAGCCTGCAGCTTCTCTTTGCCCCAGGCAAAGGGTTTGGAATGCATGTTCTTGGAGCTGCATCCATGGAAAGGCCTTGGCTGCTGGAAAATTTGCTGTAATTTTTATCTAGTGCTGGGCAGGCCATAAATGTTAGTTGGCAGATGGTTTTCATCCTATGGCAGTGAAGGCTATTACACTGCTAATATTTCAGAACTAGTGGTTGCCTTTGGTTGACTCTGTGGGCAGCAAAGGGTCTATAGTAAGAGGTGGCATACCTTAGATCATCCTCTTCCATCTGCTTTGTCAGGCAATGGCTGCTGCAGACAAGCCCACAAAATAGCCATTTCCCAGTGAATATTATTCACCCCACCCTTGCAAACATACCTGAGCAGAGGGAAGCATCTCTCCTGTCATTTGCATTTATTTTGTGAGTTTTAATTTACTTTCTGTTGATATTCAGGTCACCAAAATACCCTGTTATGTTTCTTGTTCTATTTTCCTTCATATAAAAATAAATGTCAGGATGATCATTTGAACAATCTTTTTTTTTCTCTGAAAGGGTAGATACTTTCCTTTCTCTAGTCTCCTGTGTGTCTTCTTTCTGTTTAATGTAACCTTTCATAGATTAAAAAGGCAATGATGTTAATAGAACTGCATAATTGTCAAGAGATAATGTTCTCCCAGTGAAATATCACTATTGAGGCTTAGCTAAAGCATTTAGAGCAAACAAGCATGCAGAAACAAAACAAAGATGTTTATTTTCAAAGTGACACATCTTTGCCATCATTGGCATCTAAATCCTCGGATACGTCATTCAGCCTCTGCAGGACTGGGACATCAGCATTCCCAGTGCAGCACTTACCACTGGTAGGTCTGACAACTTACATTGCATGCAGGAAGACTTATCCTTGGTCATGACCAGAGAGAAGCAGAAATTTCAGAATTTAGACCCAGATCCAGCCTTGCCCAGAAGCATGTTTGGCAGCTTGATTCTAGTCGCTACCTTTTATCTTAAAACTGTGTTCAGTTTTAGGCCCCTCACTTTAAAAAGGACATTGAGGCACTGAAGTGAGTCCAGCCAAGGGCATGAGGCTCAGAAAAGGCCTAGAACATGTCGTGTGAGGAAGGACTGAGGGAATTGGGTTTGTTTAGCCTTGAGAAGAGGCTCAGGGATGACCTTATGGCTCTCTAGAACTACCTGAAAGGGGGTTGGAGAGGGGTGGCGGATGGTCTCTCCTGCCATGCCTGCAGTGGGAGGACTAGAGGTAATAAGCTGAGACAGGGGAAATTCAGATATTAGGAAGAAATTTTTTCACCATTAGGGTGGTCAGGCACTGGATAGGTTCCCCAGGGAGTTGGTGAAGTCACCATCCCTGGAAGTGTTTAACAGACATCTGGATCTGGTGCTGGAAGATATGGTTTCAGGGTTACAGCAGAGTGGTAGGTTGGTGGTTGAACTTGAAGATCTCAGAGGTCTCCTCCAACTTTGGTGATTCTATGATTCTACCAAAGAAATTACACAGTGAAAAAAACCCAACAAAAACTAGGCTAAAATGGGAGCAGCTGGTCTCACACCTCATCACTACAAAAAAATCCATCCTAAAAGGTTGGATTTCAAAGGGAGTGGCAGCAGAGACCAGTTACTGCCAAGTTGGTTTCTGAGTGTTAGGTACAGAGTGGATAGTGGACAATGGAAGGGAATTGTACAGTGTATATGAAAATACTGTGCTGATGTATATTGGTAGCAAAAGTGGAAAGGTCTGTTTAGAACTGAGCAGAGGACTGACAGCATGGAGCAGTACAGTCTGTAAGGAGAGGAAAGTAAAGGCTGTACATTTGTGGAAAGCCAAGGAACCAGAATGTTCTCAAAAAGAAGAAACATAGCCAAGCATTGTCTTTCAAAATCCTTTTGAAAGCAATCCTAGATCTCTCCTTTGTGGATCAAGGTATGCTGAGTATCTAGTTGACAGACAATGCAAGTTACTGCTATTAGCAAAGCAACAATGTTTGTGTTTTACACAAAGATATCTTTAATATTGCAAAAATATGAATCACAGAATCTGCAAAATTCTCAAGAAAACTCCTTCAATTTTCTGTTGGCAGTTTCAAGAGTGAAACCATTAAATGAACCATGAAGTGGCTAATGGGCTTCTTTTCTTCTGTCTTTTGTGGTGGTGTTTGAGACACAGCGCCCAAATGCCATTAAGAAATTTCAGTTGGAAATACGTGGCCCAATCGTATCTTCTTCTCTGGAAAAGTAACGCAGAGATGCTGTAACCTGGGTTATTAAACTGTGGCTTGCTTCCAGGAAAGAGTTTTTGAATTGGATTTTGATTTAAAGTACTCTAATACAAGATATTTTTTAAAAGTTCTAAAGCCGATCTTTTATTCAGCTCTGCACATACTGTAAGTGTGTTTATAATCAGCTTTCTGTCAGGAGGGTTAGATTTGGGTGTATGGGAAGGCTTTGAGTTCTCATGAGAACAGTAGGATGAGTGCATGATACAGTCAGCATTCACTGAACTTTCTTACTCTCATTCCATACTTTTGCTGTCAGGAAGCAAGTGCTGGATGTGATACCACTGCCTTTCAGTGCTTATGTAGCAACAGTAGCCTGTGTTAATGCTCCCACTGGAGGAACTTGGCTTTATTTTCCACTGGAAACTCAACGTCCAGAAGTACTTGCAGTCTTTTCAAAGGATTCAGTAGGAATAGCATTGTGGCATATAAAATGGTTGGCAAACCTTGTACTTGTGTCTCTGGAAGCAGAGGAGAGGAAATTCGGTGATGTACTTGAGCAGCCCAGCAGTGTCATTCAGAAGCTGCAGCTGCTGAAATGCAATGGTTTGGGGGATGTGTGGTGTCTGAAGACTGCCCAGTGGTATGAGGCAGTTACTAACTTAAAAGAGTCTAATGTGTTTAAGTAAATAAAATCCATCTCAAATGCAAGTTTCCAAGTGTACTAAGGACGGGTGGTTGTGTGTATAATAAAACAGATGATGATAAGGGCAAGGGTTGTCCCCCCAGCTTATATTAGGAGGATTTTAAATTTCAGACAAAGCCTAACAATAATAATATGAGGTTGCATGAAGGTTAATGTTGTTTAGGCAGATGGTGAATTGCAGATTCAACCTGTTGTCACAATAATGAATGTGTGTGAAAAGATGTTCGTGTGGCAAATGGGAGAAAAATGAAACAAAATGTGCACATGTATGCACACACACATGCGGCTTTTCTGGCTACCACTCATATATGCACACCTAGGCACATATGTACTTTTTAAAGGAATCTATATTGACCCATTGCTACAAATCAATATGAGCAGCAGGACTACAGATTCAAAAGAACACACTGCTAATACTGATCTGCCATAATTTTGCCTGACAGCAGTGACAGAAGCATTTGATCTGAGTCAGGCGAAATTTTATAGCCCTATTAAAAGTAATTTCCACCCCCTCCTCCACCATGTCCATTTTTTACCCTTCTCTTTCTTTTCGTTTTACAGCTTCATAACTAAGTATTCCACAAAATAAGTCTGTTCTACTGGGGCCTGGAGTATTCAGCCAAGTATTTCTCCAGTGCTTTGAAACTCTGTTGTCATTTTTCCTTGGGACCCATCTTAGAACATGGAATTGCTTTTCAGATGAGAATGAAGCTGTATCTTCCCATTGAGTTGGGTATTTAGTTAAAAGTTAAAAGACTCAAAAGTTTTATGTTTTATTGTAAATCCTGTTGAAAATATGTGAGCAAATTCCCTCTAGCTGCAAATCCATTGAAGGCAAAGCATCTCCTGGGGATTTTTTCAAGCTAAATAAGAATATTATAGAATCACAGAATCAGCTGGGTTGGAAAAGACCTCCAAGATCATCAAGTCCAATCCTACCATGGTTACTAGACCATGGCACCAAGTGCCACATCCAGTCTCATCTTCAAAACCTCCAGAGACGTTGAATCCACCGCCTCCCTGGGCAGCACATTCCAATGTCTGATTACTGTCTCTGTAAAAAATGTCTTCCTAATATGCAACCTAAACCTCCCCTGGCAGAGCTTGAGTCTGTGCCCTCTTGTCCTCCTGCTGGTTGCCTGGGAGAAGAGACCAACCCCCACCTGACTCCAACCTCCTGTCAGGGAGTTGTAGAGGGTGATAAGGTCTCCCCTGAGCCTCCTCTTCTCCAGGCTGAACACCCCCAGCTCCCTCAGCCTCTCCTCATGGCACTTTCACCAGCCTCATTGCTCTTCTCTGGACCTGCTCCAGAAGGTTAGCCGTAGTACAGGTGTTAAATCACTTTGTTCGTTAGGAAGAACACTGCTTTTGAAAACAATTCTTGATTATACATACTTGATAAATATTCATCCAAGCTATCTGAGCTGGTTGCCAACACCCAGTACGGGACCCTTACACACAATAAAATAAAGGGGCTGGAAGGGATGTAGCCCCACTGCTTCAGAATTGTTACTGTACATGAAATCAAAAGGAGATTTGGGATCCTTGCAGTTTTTCAGGCTGTATCAGTTACATATGTCCCCGTCATACCTATATTTTTCCGCAAATTTCACTTGGAATAAAAGACTCAGGGACATCATTACTGAATGTTTAGGGCTTGTGTAGAAAATGCCCTTTGTATTAAACCCACCAATCTCTAGCTGAAGAAAAATGTCATTTGCTGTAGAAAGAGGCAAAGAAAAGATTCAAAGGAAACCAAGACTCTTAATGCAGCCTTTGTAAGGATTGCAACTCTGTCAGGCAAGGTTATGTGTCTGCTGCAGAGGTAATTCTCCATTTGGACTTTTGAGATTTTAATCTTTTTTTACAATTCTTGCAATAGTTCAGTGTCAAAATTAAAAATACTTCACCCTTTTTCCAAAAGCCATTAAAAAACCTTGCCTGTTTCCCATACCTTCTTTCTGCCCATGAGGAGTTGTCATTTTCTATCGCTTCCATTTTCTCCAAACTGTGTATTCAGCTCTTTTTAAATATTCATTTTTCCATTATATTTTTAACTTCACTGTGATCATCTTTTGCCTAATTACTTACCTGATTGGTTTCAGCTGTATCCTGAGGGGGAATGCCAGACTGAAACCAGCAGTGTCACTAGATAATATCTTGAAATTGGGAAGCTAGAGATAGCTAACAGGGACCCATCAGACTCCTTTGGAGAATGACAGTCACTGTAATCAGTGGAGGTTGGAATATTTTTTTTAGGGGTTTTTTTTAGGTTTTTTTTTAAATTTTCCCCTCATTTATTCCTTCATCATGGCATTATCATTCTGTATATAATTGCGCTTGCAGAAAAAATTGCTCTGAATCTCAGGACACACGAATGGTGTTGTGCTTCTACCAAGAGGTTTCCAGAATAAAACATGTGGTAGTGAGCATGAGATGAGTTGTACTGGCGTCTGAAAACCCTGAGTAGTGAGCCTGGGCATTTAGCACAGTGTAACCCCAAAGACCCCTTTTAGATGAAAGTTTCTCAGCTCATCCTTTTCGTTTTGGCAGAGAAACAGCCTGGAATAAATAGAAATAGCAATAGTTATGTTTAAACCCTCAACAGCCTACTCTTCAGCTGCAAATATTTACCTCCAGTACAATCCAAATGTGCAGTGAGTTGGAGAATCAAAGGTGTGCTAGCTGTGTAGACACAACTGCTTAATTTCAGAAAGCAGAGTAAACAACTTGGAATGAAATTTTGGGAAAGGAAGAAAGTATTTGAATTGAACAGCCCTATTAGCAGATTGCTACAATAACCCTTTTTCTCTGGAATCCTTGCTGTGTAATTAATCACACCTCATATAAGGGGATTTATGGTATTTATACAGCTACAGCTGTGACAAGCAAGATATTTTTTGGCTCTCATGCATTTCAGTGGTACACATCTAATGGGAGGAGAGAAGAAGGACAGCGGAGATGTTTATAGCTTCCTCAAGGAGTCCTGGCAGTGGCCTTTGTATTGCTCTGTGGGACAGTACCTACTGCCTTGCTCCCCAGCACTACGGAGTTCTCAGAAAAAATCTTTGTTAGAAAATCATGGGTCGCAACCTTTATGGTCACTTCTATGTATATATTTTCAGGCATGGTGTCAATTAATAGGGTGAGTCTTTTATGGCTGATTGACAAAGAATGAGTATAGTGAAGGTTGACATGAGTCTGGCCCAGTGCTGGAAAAATAGCAGTTTCCTCTTTTACCTTGGCTTGA
>NW_008670130.1:20306-36815 GCF_000695815.1 Acanthisitta chloris | reverse complement strand
TGCTGCTTTTCAGTTGGAGTCAGACCTGAAGCAGCAGTCTTGCATAGACTTCCCTGGTCCTTGGACAAGGGCTGTAGCACTGCCTCTTTCTCCAAATCATCCAATGCTTGTCAGATCCAGAAGCTCTTGTAAAAGCCTGGCCTTTTGTGGACCTGCCTTTGTTAAGACTTTGCCCCTCTTGTGCCAGGCACTGCAATTTCAAATCCTCTTTTTAGTAGGGATGCCCAACACAGATGTGGCTTCGCCTGGTAATACAGATTTTGGGAGTTCATGCACTTGCTTCTAAATCCAGCTTTGTTTTGGCTCAGTCAACAGCTCTTTGTTTGGGCTGGTGTGTAACAAAAGGAAGAACAAAAGCTTGTTTAGCTTAGAGTGCGTTGTCATGCATTTTTACTCCCCACCAAAACAAAGAGAAGAGAGAGAGAGAACAGGGCTGTTATGGAGATTATCATCATTCTTTTGAGACAGGATGGTATTTTCCCAAGGAGGCAATGACATTTCTTAATTACTCTCTTCATGGGTAGCCATGTGTAGAGATTACCAGAGGCTCTGCAGTGCATTGTTCTGCCGAAGCCTTGGAGAATGATAATGCTGACAGTACAGCATTCTGCTGTCCAACGCTCTTCTCCTTCCCTCACTCTTCATTACACCAGCTAATTACTTCTGCTCCTAGTGGCTGTGCAGCGTTGCTTATCCCATATAACCCCAGCAGCCCTCTGCTGTCAGGGTAATTTACAGGAACAGCGTAAGGCTCTCTTGCCGCTGGAGCCTGGCCCACATGCAAGGGAGAGACGCTGTTGTTCTTTGACCGAGTTGGCTGCCAGATCAGCAGCATTCCAGTGAGAGGCAACTCATGCTCTGAACTGGGAAATATATGTGAACATCAGCTAGTACTGGTGACTCCTTGAAGCTGCAGTGTATCAAAAAGGCATCTTCAAGAAATTTTTGATTATGTCTCTGCCTTAAAATGCATATGTATGCATGGGGTCATTTCTTCTCTCAGATGTTCTTCCCCATGTCAGTAGTAGAGAAAGAATAGGCATTTTTCTGACTTCTCACTACCTCAGCTTCATTTCTTAGCAGAAAGGTTTGAATGTGCTAGTACAATGCAAGTGATACCGATACCTTTTCTTTTTCAATTATGTATATATTTTTGTCTTGATATGTAAGTGGACAGATATGCTTTTACCATGTATTATATGGACATTTTACCACAGAAAACACTGACAGCTTGACAAAGTTGGGGCTATTCAGCATGGAGAAGAGAAGGTTGCATGGGACCTCATAGCACCTTCCAGTATCTGAAGGGGCTACAGGGAAGCTGAAGAGGGACTCTGTGTTAGGAACTGTAGACAAGGAGTAGTGGGTATAAATTGAAAGAGGGGAAATTTAGATTGGATGTTAAATATTAGGTTTTTTAACATGAGTGTGGTGAGACACTGGCACAGGTTGCCCAGGGAGGCTGTGGATGCCCCAACTTTTGCAGTGTTCAAAACCGGGTTGGATAAAGCCTTGAGCAACCTGCTCTGGTGGGAGGTGTCCCTGCCCAGGGCAGGGGGTTGGGACTAGATGATCTCTAAGCTCCATTCGAACCCCTTAACATACTATGATTCTATGAATATATACTTGTATATTATCTAATGGAGAGGTACTGGGCAACTATTTTCTCTTTGTACCTTCGAAAAGCTCACTTCCCTTCCTCTCTCCCTCCTTGTCCCACAGATACATATTTCTGTGCCTGTGTGTGGTTAGAGAGGATAAAAACAAATCCTTTTGCTGTCTAGCAGTGTGTTCATATTTTGACTCCACTGACAGCACACAGTGATGTTATCATGCGGTATTAAACTTCCAGTTGATAAGAAGTCTGAACACTAGCATCTGTTCTGCGTGAAATATGGTTGATTCTGGATCCATACCAGAAAAACTGAAAATAGACTTGCTTTGAGCCATGGCCTTAACAGCTTGGTACTTGCAGACATAGAACCAGAGTCTTAAGAGCTTGGCAGTTCTAGCATCCACCATCAGAGTCAGACATTACATTAATAGAAGAATAATTCGGGATATGTGAAAAATCAAGTCTTCTTGGTTTAAATAAACTTAAGCTGGGGTGTTTTTATAGCAGATTCCTAGACAATATATACATAGTATATAAATACTCAAATATTTACATAACTGGGTGTAATTATATATATATTCATACTTACAAGCTAAACATAGAATGAGCAAAATGGTTTATTGAATGTATTCACTGCTTAGAACCAGGTTTAAGTAGCCTGTGATCCTTTCCTGAAAGTAATCTTGTAAATCTCTGGTGCAGAAATTTGCTTTACAATTAAGGGATCAGTCTCTGTCCTGCCATTCTTGAAGACACGAGTAGCCTCCTCCCCCACCTTTGCAGTCCAGTAGACCAGACCAGGACATACTCCCCTTTCCTAATGTCCTGAGGTTTTGTATTCATAAGCCAATCAGATATATTAATGAACATGGACAGATGCCCATTTGATATATTTAGCTTATACTGCCCCACCAGGATACAGCTTTGCAGTCCAGTGAGTGGGAAGCCCAGCCCTTCCCTTCAGTAAGGGTACAATAGATGAAAATTCCCTTTGCAAGAAGCCATCATCCTTTGCTGCCCTTAAAATTCCTACTGTTTCTGAAGAGTTGTGACTCAATGCAGACTGACTCCAACCAGAAACAACGCTGTCTTGTATGAGCTTCATCCTCATAAATCCAGGCCGAATTCGGCCTATTGGATGAGTCAGGTCCAATCACATGGCTCACAGTGACAGGCGATGACAGAGTCCCTTTTAGTGGTCTGGATGCTGCTGGAGTAAGAAGTGAAATACAAGCCCTCTCACATCTCTGTCCTCTTCAAAGCCTGGACCATGTGGCATATGCAGCATAACTCAGCTCTGCTCCATTTGCCTTACCAGAATACATCTCTGCCCTCTCCCTAGGCTGGGAGTAAGGCTTGCTACTCTGATGTCCAAAGGGACAATCAGCTGAACATGATCATAATTGACACTTGAGCAATGCAGAGGAGTTGAAATGGCTGGGAATTTCTCTGTTGTCTGTGTCTGCTGTTGATAATCCTCTCTAAGAGTGGAAAGCCAGAAGATTTGGCTGGCTCTCCATCATGCCTAGCCTGTTCTCACTGGCAGTGGTCTGAGAGCATTGCTTTGTTCCTGACCTCACTTACCAAATTGGGATGTGTCGTGGCTGGTTCTCTGTGGCAGCATTTCCCCTTTCTCAGCCTTGTCATTACTGGCCTAGAGACAGTGACTCTGGCTTCTAAATGAAGGTTGTCCTGTTGTTTGGCCCTTTTAGGATATAAGTTTCTCCCAGTAACTTTACCCCATGTGTTTACTTTTTACATTTCTTAATGGATGATGAGTCAAAGATGTAAAAAGCAGTATGTAAAAGCTCTGTGCTGTCAGGAATGGCACATCTAATAGAACAAAGACCTGGGAATAAGTCATTACTGGACTTGGAAATTGTGGTGTTAGAGAATTAACTGCCCTTACACTTGCCTGAGGCTCTAATCAGCAAACTTGGTGGTAATGAGTGATTTCATGGGGCCTATTGCTTAATTCTAAAACATGGAGGCTATATAAGCAGCTCTGCAGTTCATTACAAAGTCAAATGTGTTTTGCCATTTAAATAGACAGAGGTGACTGTGAGATTTAAATGTTTCTATTTATTTCAATCGAATATGCTGTATGTAGCAAGATGAAGGAACATTGAATGATTGAAGCACAAGATTCATCTTGGACAATATTTATTTGGTGCCTGAGGTGTTTTTTTAGTGTGCTGTTTTGTTCTGTTTGGTTTGGGTTTTTAAAAATCTGATGTCCATAAGGAGAGCAGGAAGAGAATAGCCCTGTTCCTAATGTAAAAACTTGAAGCAATATATTGGTTTGAAGAGGAATTTGAATACACTGTCACTTAGTAAAGTGTTAGAGGAAATTAAAAAAAAAAAGAGAGAGGATGAAGTTTACAGTTTAAATCATAACTGAAGTCCCTTGAAAATAGTATAAGCCTCTTGTTAAATACCGTTGGGTTGGTGAGTATGCTGTGAAAGCAGATAGTTCCTAAAAAAGGGAAGTACAGTCTAAATCAGAACCAAGGATCACATTATTTGTCTATTTACATGCTGTAGAGGTCATTTGTTGGATGTACAATCTGTCTCAGAGGGATTTTCCATAAAGCTGCTCTTTTCAACAGCCTAAACTTCAGCAGTGAAGCCCTGGGAGTGCTTGCATATGTCTCTGTGTGCATACCTGAGTGGACAAGGGAGAGTTGCATCACAGTGCATAGAGTTGTGCAGATTCTCAAAGCTTACAGGTGTGTGTCAGAACAGTTAACTCAAGTTGAGGCCTGTAGCTCCCTTACTTCTCTTTATTTAATGGAGAAGATGATACTTCCAGAGTGGCAGTAAGAAAACAGAGGCGAGCTCTGAGCATCCTTTGAAAGTGTCTGTCTCTGGAGGCTTTGAGGAGAGCAGAGACAAAAATCACTGTAAGATATTGCTGGTGTTGGCAAGTGACCTACCAAGTGAAAGGAAGGCAGAGGATCATGTGGTGGAGCTGAGGAATAAGCCATGATCTCCACTGGCTGGGAATTCCACTTAAAATAGCCCAAACACTCCTGCATGGTTGCCATGGATGTGAGAAGAGGGCATGCATAATACAAACTGTGTGATCCACTTGGGGGACTCTGGGGATGAGGTATGGTGTCATCATGTAAGTGGTGTTTTTGTCAAAATGTTGTCATCACCATTGGCACATTCTCCCATGCAGAGCACTCCAGGTAACATCTGCCATAGACGTGTATCCTCTTGGACCAGGTTCCTGGGGCCAGACTAGTTCTGGACAGGGAAAATTAAATTAGCATGCAGGTTGATATTTAAAAGGAATAACTCACCTTTCCACTGCACTGTGCATTCTTGTTTGCATTCTGATTGCTTAGTTTTGTTGTAGTTCATAAATTAATTAATTAACTCCTGGGAAAGGAAACAACACTACAGTAGAGCAGTAGGGCAGAGAAAAAGAACATGGCACGTTAGCAAAAATGACCATGAGAATGGAAGCTGCAGGGTTTAGTTTCATTATGTGCAGTAAAAAGCATGTGATGGGTCACCTAACTTCCTTCAGTCTTTCAGGCTAAGCAGAGTGAAAATTCCTATTCCCTCCCCTGTTTCAAGTCATTTTGCAATGCTGCTAAAGGTCTCTGTAATGGGTATGAAAGGGCCTCACTCAGCACTTTGAAAAGTGAAGCTCTATGTCCTTTCCCTTTCTCAGGTGTTTACTAGCTTAAACTCTTCATAGCTCTTCATCCTGCTGCCTTTAAAGACTTTGGATAGATGAACCTCAGGAGCAGGTGCCTGGGGTGAGAAGGTGCCAGGGCTTCGGCAGCTCACATCAGTGGGATCAGTGTGACTGTCCTGCAGTGCAACCATGAGGCTTTGATGGAGAAGCAGAGACCTGGCCATTATCTTCCTGTCTGTTGTTAAAAAATACCAGCATGGTCTGTTAGTGTCGTTTATGTTATAATTGAGTAGTACCTTGTCTTTCCCCAAATTACAGCATGGTAATACCTATTAATTTTGTCAGAATTGTTATAATCCTTATACATATCCTACTCACCACAAACACGAGGTGATAAAATCATTCCTTTTTCTGTTGGTATTTCTCTTTTATTGTTACACAGTGACTGATCATTCCTTTTTCTGTTGGTATTTCTCTTCTTTTTTATTGTTACACAGTGACTGATTTAATTGAGATATACTGGACACAAAGGAATGCCAATGAGATACTTTCCTTTAAAAATCTGCAAGCCAGCAGCATCTCCATTCGCTGCTGACTTCCTAGACTTCTTACTGTCACAAACGCCTTTCCTAAGGATTTCACACGCCTTCAAGTGGTGCTTTTGTACCACTACTTTGCAATGCAATAGGAGAGATCTCATGTCAGAGCAGATACAACCCAAAATCACATCTGTGAATATTATGCAAAGAATAAACTGTGTGTTCCTTCTCTTCCTCTGTCTCCTGTCAGTGCTCTCTGGGTCTATGCATATACATACATGTTTGTATCAATGTCCAGCATAAACTGGCATGAAGTATAAATTATATAGAATAAACTATAAACATATACTTTATTAATCTCATCGTATGTGGAGGTGGTGTGACCATCCTGCAAACCACCCTTTTCTGC
This sequence comes from Acanthisitta chloris, assembly GCF_000695815.1. Taxonomy (NCBI): domain Eukaryota; kingdom Metazoa; phylum Chordata; class Aves; order Passeriformes; family Acanthisittidae; genus Acanthisitta; species Acanthisitta chloris. The sequence continues at coordinate 30,600 of NW_008670130.1, read as the reverse complement.
CAGAAAGGAGCATGAAGATTGCAAACCTGTTCCTATTCTGTGCCTTTTCTACAAGCACAGCACTGGTAATACAGAATGCTGTATTGAAGAGGAATGATCTGACATCTGCATCGCGTTAGGGTGGCAGTTGTCCTTTGCAGTCTCTTTGTTGAGCCTTCATCCTCTTAAGTTGCGAATGATGTGATGCTATAACTGGATAGCTCCTGGCATAAGCAGCTGACACACAAATGTGAGCCTCAGCTTTTGGCTTGCTGGGAGTTCTGCCCTCAGCTTCTTCAACAGGTTTGCTCTGGGTTTTCACAGTGAATGACATGTAGAGGCAGATGTCTGTTTTAGACACAGATCAGAGAGAGCCTGAGCATGCTGAGAGCTGACCTCGCCATGGCAATGGTGTACATTCAGTAAGAGAAGCCACATGGTGATGCTGGGGATTGAGTGTTCATCCTAGGTGGGGGTGAACTTAGAGTAAATGGGAAGCACTGGTGTGGTCTCTCATATTATAATCAATGCTACTGGTTGAGCCACCACTCGTCTGCCATCTGACACTGAGCTCTGTGCTTTCCAAGTTCACAGAATCCTGGAATGGGTAAGGGTGGAAGCGACCACAGTGGGTCATCTGGTCCAACCTCCCTGCTCTAGCAGGATCTTCCCAAAGCACATGAAACAGGGCAGGATTGCATCCAGATGGTTCTGGAATATCTCTGGTGAAGGAGACTCCACAAACTTTCTGGGCAATCAGTTCCAGTGTTCACTCTTCCACACAGTAAAGATGTTCTTCCTCATGTTCAGGTGGATCTTCCTGTGCATCAGTTTCTGCCCATTGCTTCTTGTTGTACTGCTGGGCATCACCAAGCAGAGCCTGGCTCCCTTAGCCTTTCCTTATAAGATTTTTTGGATGGCCTCACCTGCTGTGAGATCATGAAAAGTCTCTGTATTCCTCTAGAGCCTTTTTTGGGACAACATTGTCAGGAGCAAAACAAAGGCCTGCTTGTGTTTGCTGTATTCGGTTGCGTGAAGTTTGTGTGTCTGGTGTGGTTCCACAAGCAATCCAAGAGATCTGTTACATGGATACTAGTTAAAGTGGAATTAGACAAACTGAATGGAGTATTAGAGCAGCTATGTTTGTTCCTTTTTTTTTTCCTTTTTTTTTTTAATTTAATGAGGCCTAATATTCTCAGCCAGCCTGGTGCACAAGACCTTCAGCTAAAACTGTCACCAGTTAATGAGGATTTTCCAGTATGCTTAACCTGAGGCATAAAAGAGGAGCACAGATATGTCAGTATTTCCTTGATTTGACTGTCTATTCCCTGGACTCATGAGTAAGACACTTGCAGTGCAAGTTGGGTATTTTTAAAATGCAATATAATTGAATACCTTTTTGCAATGCATTTATGGCAAGCAGAACCCTGACTTTTAGATTCCCCCTCCCCACAAGGATGTCTTCCCCAAGCAAAGGACCTGGGAGGGGAGGCCCATGCCTGTGTGTGTGTTTGCACATGCAGAAGGGCACACATGAGGCTTGGCAGACAGTCTGTCTGTGCCCTCCCTGCAGCTGCAGGAGGGAGTTTACCTTCCAGCTCTCTTCAGTCTCATTACATGCAGGATCAGGTCTGTGCCGTTCCAGACTTCTGCACAGCGGCTTCAGCAGGGTCCTCTGGAGAGCTGTCAGCCTTCTTTTCTCTGCCAGTCTGGTTGACAATGCAGTACATGAAGTTGTGAAGCATAGAGCTCTGCTACCTTAAGGCTTGTGGGTTTTTCCTGTTTCCTTTTCAGTGTTGTTTTTGTTGGGTTGGGTTTTTGGGTTTTGGTGGTTTTTTTGTTTGTGGAGGTTTTTTCTTTTTTGGGGAAGGATGTTTAGCAGCTTTTTCCTTTGTTTTTCCCTCTATTTTTTGCCAGAAGAAATATTTTCTAGAGGAAAACAGTCTGTTTCTTATTCGGTTGCAGGTTGTAAATTACCTAAGGCTTAGAAAATCAAATTGGTTTTAGTAATAAATCCCCTGGTGCATTATCTGTTGTTTGCAGTATTTCATGTATACAAGCTATTCAGCTGATTTTTTTTTAAATAAATCTCTTTTTTAATCAGTCAGTCAATATCATTGACCTTCCTAGTCATTCGGTGTATAATGATAACTTCCTACAGGATACTGTTTTTATCCATGAATATTGTAGATACCCCTTCTGTCCAACAAATAACCATAAAAGCAGACATCCATATGCTCTTTCACACCTTAGGAAATGGTAGTGCTACCAACCAGACACCTGAAGTTGTTATTATTATTGTTATTCGGGGAGTACTTTCTGCTTTTCATATGGAACACCTACTAGCACAGTACTCCTTATTGTCAAAAGAAGCTTATTATTTGAACATCTTCTCCCTGCTCCGTATCATGGCAGGAAACCCACACACAACAGGGTATTCTCTGATCCAGCTGTCTTTTTTTTGTCTATTCTCACAGGCAAACATTTGATCTTTACTTCTAAAACTGAATGCTTTTCAGCAATACTATTTTTTTCCCTGTCATTCCTGGTTTTTAGTTCTGAGTTTTATCCTCTGGGAGGGCTGTGTACATTCCTGTGCATGTTTGTTATTTGCTGCATATTTTATGTGTGCAGCTAAATAGAATTAATAGCCCTTTGTCTCTCTTTGGCAAGTCTCTTGTCTGCTGTGCATCAATTCAGTTGCTAACAGACATTTACATAGTTAATGCAAACTCTTGACAAAGCAAGTGGTTCTGTGGGTGTTTGCAAAGTTCAGATGCATGGACCAGAGTATAAGAATTAAGAAGAGAGGGGAGGGGAAAATGCTGAAATGTAGACGCAGTTCTATGCTGTAGCTTTGTAGAACTAGCTACCTAAATTACTCAGATCTGTAGAAGCAAAACTCAGAAGCTGTTTGAGGTTAGCCAGCTGTCCAGAGAGCCTGTGATAGACCAACTTCTTCCTAGGAAAGGGACAAGTATACCCAAATTAATGCAATGGAAATGCATTACTGCATTTTTGCTGAAAGTTTATATAGGGGGATATCAGCTGAAAAATCTGTCTTCTACCCCAAAGCGTAATTGTGGTAGTTGTGATAATGGCCTGGTAATCTTGGCCTCTCCCTTTCCTGATTCTGTGAATTGAGGGATTTTGTAAGAAGAAACTGAACATAACTTAAATTGCTCAAAAATATAAGGTGGATTCAAAGCTTTGTCAAATCTTGCTCTTACCGACAAGGACATGATTACCTATACCTCAGGCATAGGAGGAGCAGGCAAAAGGCAAACCTGGCTGCAGTCACAGTTACCGTACGCTGACTTGGTAACCTCAGCCCCAGCTGAGGTGAGCTCATGAAGTTGAGGATGCTCCAAACACAACATTTCCCTTCTCAAGCTCTGAATGAGTTTGCTCAGAAGACATCAGATTTACATTGCAGCTGCACATGAAGTGCAGGACATAAAGCCACTCATATGTCATTGCAAGCAGGTATTTTCTCTTTCAACTGCAATATTTTATCTACTTAACTCCTTGTAGTGCTGGGAGGCACCTTCTTTAACTGTCACAGGAAGACTACTGATTCTTGGCTCCTGCTAGGTGGAGGCCTTTGTGTTGAACAATAATGCTAACTTATAAAGGGAATGCAATTCTGTGTAAAGGTTTTATAAAATCCTTCTCAAGGGCTGCCAAGCCTGCCTTGCTCTAATGTTGGGAGGTGTGTTTATTCGTGAAAAGACTGGGAGAAACCCACACAACACTTTTAGCATCACCCATCCTCTTGCATGTGACTCAACCTTGCAGCTTTCAGTCTTTAGACAAATGTCAGGAAAAGCACTTTTGCACAGGTCAGTACTTCTGCAGGGCAAGGTTCCCAGGCAAAGAATATCGTCCTTTACTGTCTGAAGCTGGATTTGTGAGCAGTGGATTATGGAATTTTCATTACAGAAGCTCATTTGATGTTGCTTTTTGGATGTCCCCATTGCTTTTCAGAATACTCATATTTCAAAGAAATGTGCTTCCTCAGAGGCAGAAAGCTGAAGTGCTGTTCAGAGTTCACATTTTTTTGGAATAGACCATCATTTGACCATTCCAGTAACTTCTAACAAGTCTGCTTTTCTAACATTCTCTCTGTGAAGTATTTCAGTACTGCTTCCTGATTGAAATGTAATCCTTGTGTTCATTTTCAATAATAACATGCTACATAGAAGGGGAAGGTGGGAGTTTGGTTCATAATAAGAATGATAAGCTGATACTTTTAGAGGCTCACATTGACTATTGCTCCTGTGTGTCGAGACTATTGTTTATCTACAGTTTCTCACTTGCAGTTACTTGGGCATTTCAGTATTTCTTTTTTTGCAACTCAAGTGGTATCAAAGTCAGCTTGTTTCAGCTTAAGGATGATGTTCTGTTTTAATGGCAGCTGGTGAGTAAACACAGGATATTGGGGCAGGTTTGAGTTTAAAGAAGCCTGCATGGTTCCTTGTCCATGACACTTCTCAGCCTCTTTGTCTGGCAGCTAGAATGGCTGGTATAGTACTCAGGGGAAATGTCCACGATGGCTCGAACTAAAAAGAGAAAGATTTGGGAAGCCATATGTAATGCCTTCTTTTAAATTACGTGTCCAACTTCTTAAAACTAGGGAGCCCTGAAGGTGAGAAGAATCCCTTTTCAGAGGTCTTGAATCCCTCTTTGGGGATCTTCTGCAGATTGACAGCACTGTGCCACACTGGTTTGTGCTGACTGGGAGACAATACACACTGCTAGGCCCAGAAAGGAGGGGCAGGTTCTTTCCCCACCCCACATTAGTCACACTAGAGGGCCACGCTCTGGATGCTTCTGCTTCTCCCCCTTCTCAAGTGACTGGTCTGAAAATTTCAGCCTTCCTTATCTCACCAGTAAGGGGAAGGCAGCAAACACAGAAATGCAAACAGCCTGAATGTCTCCTTCTACCCACTGGAAATTCCCCAGCTTGCAGCTTGTGCCTGTTACCTCAGAACACTGGTCTCCTGCTTCTGTAGCCTCTCTGTTAGTAGTGGAAGTGTGCAGGGAGATTCCCACATGGGCCACCTCCTCTCCAGAGTAAACAAAACTCCTTTTTCTCAGCCTCCCCTCATACTTTGTCTAGTCCATTCCCCTAACTGTATTAACAGTCCTCTGCTGGGCTCTCTCTGACCTGCTGACCTCTCTCCTGTGCTGTGGGGAGATACACACGAGGTTTCATATGCACTTTCAAAGAAATAGAGGGGAATAATCTCTTCTCATAAAGCTTCTGGTGATTTCTTGCTTGTACAGCTCAGTATGAGGCTAGTCTGTATGACTACAATGGTGCATTGCTGGCTGCTGTTCAACAGTGTCCTCAAATGTACATTACGCATTCCTAATACCTGAACTGATCATTTTTCCAAACTCCAACTATTTTGCAACTTGGCATTTCTTTGCAATGGGGATTTTCCTTCAGGTGAGAATGTATGAAGGACTGTGAGTTCATGTCTGGAGGCTGTATGCGCTCTCCTTTCATCTGGAGCAGAGAACAACAGTAATGATGTGGCATAAATAGTGTTGGGACACAGCCCTGACGATGAAACTGTCTTGGCAGAATATTCCTTTTCTGTATTCCTGTCTCCAGCTGCTGCTTAGCTAAGGAACACAAAAGGGAAAAGTAAGATTAACCATACTTTGGCACATATCCCTGTGGCAAAGGGAGTAAGGAGCCAGAGGGATTGGAATTGCTATTGAGCTCTAATATTCATCTTCCATCCGGTGACACAGGAATGTCTGTGATTCTGGTTGGGCATCCCTGGCTGGCTGTCTAGTTTGGGTGCCTTCTCCAGCATGGGAATCCTAGTCAGCACAAATCTTGCAGGAGAATGCAGCGTAGGACAAAAAGGAAACTGCCAGCTCTCTGGGCAACACCGTACAGAGTTTATTATTTCTGAAGAATTTCAGAATGACAAAACATGCAAACCTCACTCCCTTCATAAATATTTGCCATGGATACTGAATTTGAGTGTATGGCAGAGACTGTACATGGTTTCCATGCTAAACCCTTGTAAGATGCCAAATGCCACAGAGCCTGCTCTGTCTGAAACATCTTGTAAACCTGAAAAATTAATGTTCTGGGTTGTTTTTTTATTAGCCTTGATCTGACCTTCTCCTGCAATAGCATGGTAGGATTTACCATCTTTGAATGGGCCTGCAACTACACTTGAGTAGCTGTTGTGTTGATTGTTTGAAGGGAGGGACTAAATTCCCAGTCCTTTCCAAGACCAATATCCCTGCTGTTGATTTGATGTTCTTAACATCATGCTGTATCAGGTGCAGAGAGTGGTGTGGGATGTCTTCAGACAGTGATAACAGCACAAAATTGGGAGCAGTGTTTCTGATTAACCCATGGTCTTTCTGTCCCACTTTTTGCAGGTCTTCTAATTCATCCTGTGTTTCATATTCCCTGCTTCTGCTGTGTGGTGCCAGTGCAAGTCCTAGCCTAATTAATATATAAGCATAATGAAAGTGATTCATTAGGGGGGGGTTTTCATTTTCTCTGAATTCATTTGTATAAGCATAATGAAAGTGATTCATTAGGTGGGGTTTTTTCATTTTCTCTGAATTCATTTGCGGAAGACAATACAGGAGTATCTTATTGCTGCCCGGTGAAATTATCTGCTATCCACGTTAAAGCTAGATGTATTTGGAGCCTCATGTCAAAGCAAAACTCACCTGCTTTCATAGAGGGGGAAAAAATGGCTGGAGCTTGATCCTCAGTTCATCCAGATACCCCGTGCTGTTTGTGTGGTGTGTGAGTCAGACTCATATCTGCATTTCTCTTGTCCTCTGTCATGTTCTGCTAATCCATTTGCTATTTTGTACAGGTACTTTTCCCTGGCACCAAATGTCTGGCTGGCAATGTGGCTTTAAAGAGAGGGAAGAGTGAATTCCAGTCTCAGAACTCAGTTCTGCACAAAGCCAGAAATGGCATATGTGTCAGGGGTTCGCATTGCTAAGGTGCTGGGGAAGCACAGTCCTGTAGCTACCATAAAGGTGCAACTGGTTTGGGGGTTAGTGACTGCTAGCAGTATGATATTTTAAAATAGATACTTTTCTCCTATTATCTTTGGTCCAAAATGAGAAAAAGAAATTGAGAGCAATTTTTCGTTTCAAGTTTAGCACTGTCAGTTGGGTGTGTGTTGATTCAAGTGCTCTTCCTCAGTGACCTTCATCTCCCCATGCCTGTGAGATGTGAAAGATGCTGTTGACACAAGCAAAGGCTCAAGCTCCCTCAGCTCATATCCCAGACAGCACTTTAACATGGCATGTTTGATGCTGCATATTTCTGTCTCTCTGACAAAGTGGCAGTGAAAGTTATTGCATTCATCTGGGAAAGGGAGTGGAACAGAATGAAAGCCACAGCAAACAGCGCTATCTTCTCTTTCTTCTCTGTCCTCAGTCTCTACTGTACTACCTCTGAATGCAGGAGGCAAAACAGAGAGGTCTGGGCACTTAAGACAAGGCTTAGAAATGCACCCTACAAAAAGAATAAGGCCTGAAAATAAATCATCAGATGCACAATGGGGAAACAATCCAGGTGTTTATTTGCAGGAGCAATTGCTTCTGCATTTGTACTAAGAAATCAGTACTACATACACTCAAATGTGATTGCAAGATAGTACTAGAGGTAGTACTAACCCTCTCCATTCATATTTATCTTACTATACTTTCCTCAAGTGCATTGCACTGCCAGAGAAATCTGGAGGAAAAAGCAAACAGCCTGTGTTGTTTCATACACGTCAGGGCCACTGCAGATCTCCTTAATACATTTGTTGCCAAATCAGCACAAACTAAGGCAATGAGGTTTGAAAAGGCAGTACTAGAAAAAGTACAGGATAAGCAAGTATTCATTTTGTAATTGCAGATTGGGGTCTTTTTATTCCTTGGTTAAAACTAGGTCTGCCTCACAAAGTGGCCACTGTTAGCTATGCCTTGGTTTATTGTGGCTTTGGATGTACAAACCTTTGCCTTGTGCAGAGGCATCCAACAGACAATTGCTGTGCAGCAACACACCTGGTCACTGCAACTGTGAGCTCATCTTCACATCTTCTAAGGAGTTTTCTTCCATCCCTTTCTTTTTCTGAGGAACTTGGTCCTCCTATCACCATATCAAAGATATACAATCAATGTTTTGGGGGGAATGTGATGATCCCTTGTACTGCTGCTGCTTGCAGAGCATGAAGGGGAGCTGTAGATGGTGGCAGATGTGCAGTATCTGGAGCAGTTGCTCTGCTCTTTGACCTGCCAGCCAAGGTGGAGGTGTTGGGGGTCACAGTCCCCTTGGCTGTGTTTGTGCTGTCTGAAGAGGTCACTCCCTGCAGGGCTGTCACTGTGCTGCTCCTGCTGGTTTCAGGCTAAATGAGCCAAAGTGACTAGTGTAGTTTAGGAAAGCGTGGCTACTGTTCCTTGGATCTGAGAGAAATCTGGGAGCATCTGTGTGAGTCACACAGGTATAAAAAGGCACTGAAGGCAGTCTGGAGCCACGGCTGGGAGGAAAGCTTGTTAAAAGGCTAAGATAATTGGGATTTTTCAGTCTGGAAAGGAGAAGTAATCAGGATAACCTAATTGTGGTCTTCCAGTACCTGAAGGGTGCCTACAAGGAAGCCAGAGAGACTACTTACAAGGACATGTGATCACAGGACAAGTGGGAGTGGCTTCAAACTGAAAGAGAGCTGGTTTAGGTTGGATATTAGGAAAAAATTCTTTACTGTGAGGGTGGTGAGCCACTGGCTGAGAGAAGCTGTGGCTGCCCCATCCCTGGAAGTGTTCAAGGCCAGGGTAGAGGGGGCTTGGAGCAACCTGGGCTAGTGGAAGGTGTCCCTGCCCATGGCAGGGGGTTGGAACAAAATAATATTTAAGGTCCCTTCCAACCCAAACCATTCTATGAAAAGACATGGAGCTGGTCCAGAGGGAAATGTGCCCTGTTTCTGGCTGCATATGAGTAGTAGGACACCTCTCTGCCAGACTGGGAGAATAATAAAGACAACATATGCTGTGCTCTCAGTTTGCAAAGCCCGGAATGGTTGCTTGGAGCTCATTCTTTCTCCACATCTCATTTCCTTTGGCCTATCATCTGTGTTAGCACTACCTGTTACTGCTCCTCTTTTTTCACTCCACAGATGCTGTAAATGAAGTACAAAGTTTTGTGCCCTGAAGAATATGTCATATTGTTTTCTTTTTATGGGATGAAAGAAATGTGTCAAATAAGAGTTAGCAAAGAACGAAGTTCTCAGTTCTGACTCTCCTTGGAAGTCTTTTTAATAGATCAAGCTGAGCATCACCTGCTCTGAAACAGAGGGGCATAAAGAAAGGCTTTTGGAAAGAAAGCTGAGATTACTACAACCAGGGACAGGGCAGGGAAGGAGGAGGACGTCCCTGTTGTGGCTAATGTGTGGGAATTAAGTAAGACCACAGAAGCAGGGAGCCTCTGGACTAGCTTGGCCAGCTGGAAAGCTTCAGAGCTCCTGGGTGCTGCCATCTACTGTGGAAACCTGCCCCCGGCACATTCCTGCCCTCCGAACAGAGGCACTGAAATCTGAATGTGCATTTTTGTGTGCATGCTGCCTAAATAACAGCTCTGTTGGGTGAAGTACTGAAATAATTTCTGAGGCCAGCTGGTAGGAAATCATGGTTATAAGTCTATCAGGGAATTACAGTTTAATCGCAGCCTGTAGTAGAAAGACTCCACTAGAGTTTAGTATTTTACATGAAAGGCTGCTATTGAAAAAATGTTACCCCTCACTTCAATAGATCTTTGCTGCCAACTGCGAGCAGTTTCGGCTCTGTTGAGCTGGCAGAGTTCATTGTTGACAGACTAAGAACTGGCATTAAAATGTGTGACAGTGCATTAAGGAGGCACGCCAGAGGGGATTTAAAAAACAGTCAAAGAGAGGAAGACAGAGGGGCAGGAGAGAGGAGAGCAGGCAGGATCGCTGAATGCTGCTTGGGGTATGGAGTGACAGGAAAAAGGTGAAGGGATTAAGCTTTTTTCCCTTTGGAAAAATGTTTTATAAGCAGCTAGCAAACATTGATGGCATTGCTTTGCCAGCCAGCCAGCAAATAACTGAAGCAAAGGAAGGGGACAGAGCAGCTTGTGTGGGTATCATAAGTCCAGTGAGAACTGGTAGCTCTTTTTGTTTGCCTAATTACTAAAGTGATTACTTCTGCCACTCATCCTAAGAAAGCCCCTGACTACCCCATCCCACTAAATAGTGGCAATTACTATGGTCCCAATCCAAACTGGGGCAAGGGGAGAAAAGGAGGTCGTTTGAGA
>NW_008670130.1:4778-20273 GCF_000695815.1 Acanthisitta chloris | reverse complement strand
GACTTGTACAGTCTTTAAATTATCTGTTTCAATGTTCATTTGTGAATGGCAGCTCAAAAACAGGAAAAGAAAGAAAAGGAAGGGGGAACACCATAAAACCCCAACCAGTATTCATGTTGCCGAAAATCAGTCATGAGCCCTGAGGTGCTAAATACAAAGTAAGAAAGAAAAACCTACTTTACAGGGGAGAGATGAAAACAAAGTCTATATTTTTCCTAACCTGTTGTACTTCAGTAAGTATAGCATAAATATGGTCATGGAATGCTCTTCTGCTAATTTTCTCTGTGGCTGAAAAACTGTGGGCTGTTTGTAGCTATGTCGCTGAAAAAAAAAGTCCTTTTCTTCTGATACCTCAGGCTGCAGGGTTTCTGAAATAGTCTCTTTTAAGTTTTGTTCCCTGCTAGCTTTCCCAGTCACTACTTATTTGTGAACAGCCTCCCTGGACTTTGTGAAACATGATGCCCATGGAAAGAGGTGAGCAGCTGTTTGAAATACAGGAGAGCAGGCAGAGACAGCTCGGGGCCACAACGGGTTTGCTTTTCTTGAAGAAATTACTTCTCACCTAGTGTAGAAGCCTCATTGTACAAACTCTTGCTTTTTCTGAGTAAGTTTCTATACTAACTATACCATTCATCTTCCTTGAAAAGTAATGTCCAGAAATTGGTCTGGGCTGCAGTATTTTGTCTTCTGTCCAGTAGGGGATGGATTTTGTTCCATGACTTCAATTGGTCTTATATACATGCTGGAAACACAGTTTCATGTCTTCTCTTTGAGTTTTTGGAGTTGGGTCTGATCAGCCTTTTAATCATAGTGTGACTACAGAGAATTGGAGTCAGGATGGATGGTAAAGCTTCAGCCAGGCAGTGGTCAGCCCTAGCAGAGCTCATGCTTTCATAGGAATCATTTTGTATTAGAAAATATCCATTCCATTACATGCTTTCTCTAGTCCTTCCTAGAAGATCCAGCTGTATTCCTACCAGGCTGCTCTCTCCCTGCCCAGCAGCAGCCAGTCTCCATGTAGGTCACAGTCACAGCCAGACCTTTCCTTACTTCTCAGACTTGCCTTAAGTGAAACTCAGACCATGAGGTGCTTCTTTATGCATCATCTTCAGTCTGTTAGTGATCTCCAGCTGAGCTTTAGGTAGAAGCAAAATTGGCTTGAGGTCTATTTGGGCTCCATCTTGTGAAGCCAAAGGAGCTGTGGTACCACACTGCTAACTGGCAGACATGGTTGATATCTGGAGCTCTGATACCAGTCCAGTAGAGATTTAAGTTTCTTGATGTCCATCTTCCTGAAGTGTGTGCCAGAGGGATGGAGGCAGAGTACAGACAGTCCAGATCCAATTTGGATAGCCAACACAGATGCCAAAAGCAGAGAAGATGCTTATGCAGCAATTCCCACAAATGGTTTTGGTCACTGGAGTTACCTTTAGGCTTGATGGCATTTATAAGGGATAAAACCCCAAGGTAAAAATCCACCATGACCTTGACAAACAAGTATCCAGCAGTAGTGTGGAATTAGAGGATTTTTTATTTTCAAATATTGATCTGTCAAAGCTGAACCTGATCATTATGCAGTATTTGAAGGTCAGTGTGAAGGTACATTATGCTTCCTTTCAGCAGCCCTCTAGCTTTCTCAGTTTACTCACTTTAATCCAAAGGCCATGGGAGTTGAAAAGTTTTTGTTGATGACAGGTCAAGTTCTCAAGAAACAGTACACATCTCATATTTCCTATTTTTTTTGTGTATGAAAATAATTATTCAGTGAGTTATTGGGAATGGCCACTCCAGATATTACTGCTGGAATCAGTTAGTCAGCAAAGATACATGCAAGAAGCTTTTCCCTTTCTGTCTTCTGAAGAAGATTGTCCTACATCTAATAATACATCTGCTAGATCTTTCAGTAGGTGAACTGAATATAATGTAACCAGGATATGAACAAATAAAATGTCCTGGTGCAAGCAGTAGTTAATTATAAAAATGTCTAGTGGAAGAAAAATTTATTTAATAGAAGAATCTGATTATCTGGTCCTGGTTTTGTTTTAACTTGTGAATTGGTTTTGGTTTAATTTATTATTAGCATGTATGCCAGGTGTACTTGTTGTCCTCTGTTTTTCTACTGCTACTCTTCTAAAATAGTCATGAGTAAGCAGGAAACTTTGACCATTAACAAGTTCCTTACAGTTTCTTTTTTGTCTAATCACATCTATCTCTCAGTATTGGAAGACTTAGTGGTTGGAAGCAAATGAATTTGAGTCAGTTGTAACTCTCAGCCAGAAAGTTTCTGGACTGGATTAGGAGTAGGCACAAAACTCCTTTCAGTTTGTGACTTTATCTTGTGAATTTACATGTTAGCCAGAATCATTCATGTTACCTCTTCCAAGAGTCAAGAAGAGAACAGTATTTATCCAGATCCCAATCTGGAGAAATTAGACTTCAGTGTAACATTGTGGTTTACATTTATATTTTCTCCCTCACTTTATCTTCTTTTGGCTAATACTCACCACTTTGCAATGTGAAATATCAGAATTTGTCACAGATCCTCAAATTATAAAAAAATATAGCTCTAGCTTTTCATAGTCAGGTATATATGTGCAGTACATTCCTCCCCATCACCTCAAGCTTCCTAAATTTCCTAGTTGACGGAAAACATATTGTCTCTGAGGTGCCACACCTGCATGTGCTGAACTTTAAATATTCCAGTTTGGATATGTGGCTATGCACTTTCTATTTTGTGGCATTTGTCTCATGCTTCAGATTCAAAAGCCCTCGGGTCAAAATTTTGTTAATTAGGTATGTTCATACCTTTGAAAATCCCATCCATCTTAGATCTGTATTACTACAGATGTGCTCTGGGTTTATCAATTTGGCTTCTGTTGTGAAAGCCCAAACTAGAAATGAGTCAAGTTCACATCTTCATCAAAACTTTCCCAACAGTGAAGGGCCATTTGGGATTAGAATCCCAATTGATGCTCGTTATAGAAAGAGGTCTTTTCTACACCATCCAGAGCTGACATTTTCCTGAACTTTGTCAAATTAAGATACCGGGATGTGGTTTGAACTCATTGTTAGGACAGTTTCAAGGGTTCCGTTCCTCTGCAAGCACATGTGATGCACTGAATTACCGTAGGTTTAGAGCAGCATAACAATGCCTTGACAGAGGGAAAATTAAGTTCCTACCAAATCTGGTCTATATCAGCATCTTATGTTAGCAACTGGCTTGTCTGGTTTGTACTTTGTAGCTTTGTGTTAATATTTGTATTTACAGTGTCATTATGTGCAAAGTCTTCCAGAGATATATTTTTTTCTTTCTTATAATTAAAACAGTAGAAATTAATGATGGACTGGGGAGGCCTTGCTGTTTCTGCAGTAATGAACTGAACTGCTTTTGGTGGCTAAAAAAAAAAGTTAATGCGGTGATTATTTTGGCCAGAACCAAGTCCTGTCCTAAAAGATAAAAGTATTAAAATTGCATTAGACGTATAAAAAATCACAACCCAGAACAGTAAACACATTGCAACTGTGTAAGTAGTACAGCTTTGAATTTAATGCTCGGCTAATTACAAGAGAAAAAAATGATCATTTCTTTCAAAGTTCATCTTCTTCCGTCTCCTCGTTTTTATCTATTTTTCTTTTCACCTAGGAGCTTTTAAATAACAGTTGCAGTCACTTCTGCTAGCTTTGCTGAACCACATCCCTCTGCCCAAACCAACAAACTGTTCCCCTGCCTTTCATTTGTAGTTCTTTGGCTCTCACCGTTCCCAGAGGGACCGATGCACCTCACAGGGATAAGCAGGCTGAAGGCTCTGGGCTTGCAGTGGAAGCCCAGAAATCTGGTAGAGCCAGGACTGTGGGTGCCCAGGGTAGGAGAGGGAGTGAAGCTGGGGGAAAGGGTCTGTGACTGCCCTGCTCGTGTCATCAGGGAACAGCGTCTTACTGTGAAGTCTGGGTTGTATTTGAGAAACCTTATAAATTTTGGCAGCTCAGGCTGTTTGTATTCGGCCCTTTGGTTTCTGGAAAGTATTCTTGTCCCTTTCTCCCAAGAGTAATGTCTCTTGGTGTGTTGCAGTGCCTTGGAACCAGAGGGAATGAAAAGATGGAGTATCAGTAATTACTGTGTTATCTGATGAGCCAAAAATTGAGATCTTTTATGCTGTTTCCATGAGCCTAGCAGAGGGATAACATGTTACACTGTTTTTCCTCAATGAGTTGTAGTTAATTTAGGAATAGATGGAAAAGTCGTCCTTCCTTCGAGACAGTCCCTGACTTCCCTCTGCCTTGGATCCAGTGCAGAATCCATCATTCTCAAGTTGTCCTGAAAGTCATGCTAAAAGCCCTGTTCTAACTTTGTCCCTCTACCTCTGTGTCATCATGTAGCATCCCTTAGTCTCATGCAGACATTCAGTTGGCATCTGGGTTGTTCCCTTTCTCCATGGCTGTTTTTTGACCCCACAGGAGACGTCTGGGTTTTCTGTCTGGATTCCTGGGGGTGGCATCTCTTCTTCAGCCATCTAATCCACTCAGCAGGCTGAATCCCTTCTCACTCTTGTCCTCAGTGAAAGCTGTTTCACTCCCACCTGGGCCTGTGTTCTTTCATACAACTCCTGGAATAATATTATTCATTCTCCTTTCCCGTTGTCAACTCTTTCATAAGATGTGTGCAAACCAACTTCCTTTTTAAAATACTCACACTGGGATGCTGCCAAAACATTTGATGTTTGCTAGGCCAGCTGCTTCTTGTGATGTAGCTGTTGTTTGTTCAATACATACCAAGGCACTGCTGTTTGGGTGTGGCAAATGTAAACCCATACATTGATATTGGTCTGGGATTGTGTTTTCATTGGCAGATGAAGGCTACCTAGCTCCATGGGGCTAGGAGCTATAAATTGACAGTATGAATGCTGCACTATACATTATAATAGATTTAAAAGATGAACTAAACTTTTAGACTATTCAGGAAAAATTTGAGAATCAGATGTTTGGGGAATGCCTTTCTCTAAGTCTTACACATCCAACCTGTTGCTCAGAGTTGTGTTGTAAGTCATCATTCCTCAGGATATTCTGGTCTCCATCTCCAGTCTGACTCTGTGAGCTTTTCTGATTTCATTTAAAGCAAAACCAAAGAATGATGAGCCTGCACACAAGGGTTACAGTATACCCTAATGTCTCCGAGGCCAAAAGGCAAGTAAGAACAGAACCCAGTAAGTATTTTTAGTGTCAATTATTTTTTTTTTTTTAAGTGAGAGACTTTAGTCTTTGGAATTGGCTCAGTGGTGACCTCATCACTCTCTACAACTCCCTGAAAGAGAGTTGTAGAGAGGTGGGAGATGGTCTCTCCTGCAATGCCTGCAGTGAGAAGACTAGAAGGAATGGCCATGAACTGAGACAGGGGAGATTCAGATTGATATTAGAAAAAAAATTTCACTGTTAGGGTGATGAGGCACTGGATAGGTTGCCCAGGGAGGTGGTGGAGTCTCCATCCCTAGAAGTGTTTAAGAGGCATCTGACTCTGGCACTGGAAGATACGGTTTGTGGGTTACAGCAGAGTGACAGGTTAATGTTTGGACTTGATTATCTTAAAGGTCTATTCCAACCTTGATAATTCTATGATTCTATGACTTTTACCTTGATTTTTCAGTGTTGGAGGTTGGCAGTATTGTGTCTGTTATGTCAACTGTTATTCTACTGCATAGCAAGACATGGCATTTATCCATACGATGTGTATTGGTGAACCTTCTGGAGGACTGGGGGGACCTACTTCTCTGAGGGTCTCCCTTCTGTGGACTTACAGTATTGCTGCACTTACAGAAAAGATCAGAAAGATATCCCTGGCTTGCTGGCCTGGGTGTGCCAGGGAGCTGGTGGTCCAGGTTGCGGTATGAAGTTGGCTCCAGTACAAACTCCCTCCTGAACAGTAGCTCACAGTTCAGCGGAAGCAGATCGTATCTATCAGACCTACATGGGGTTTGCCATCCACAGAATAAGGCCCAAACTATATTCATGTACTTCAGGCCTTTTCCCCCTCAGTGCAGTTCTGGATGGTTACTTAAATCTCCTTTTTAAAAAATGGAAGGGAAGCTATTTTCCTGTAAAAGAAAGATATATGTAAGGGCTTGAGTTTTCTTAGAACCTTTTGGACTTAGGCTGGTTTTCTATGGAAATTAGCCTCATTGCAATCTCTGTGTCTGTCTTCAGTTTCCCTTGCAATAGCTTTTCAAAATGTTGCTCAAATTTATTCAGATTTGACAGGGGAGAAAAGGTCTCAAAGATATTATCTTCGTATGAGTTTCATAAAAATAGGTATCTAGATGGATGAGACTGTGATTAGTACTCCTGCTAAAGAAAAAAAGGCACTGTAGGCTCAACCACATTATTAAACAGCTGAGAGTCCAAGTGGGAGACTGCCAGAGAAAACCTGCCTTCAGACTGTCTTGGAATGTCTTCCCTGCTCCTGTTTCCATTTCTTTTGCCACACAGATTGCCCAGCATCCCAGTGGTAAGAGCAGCAAAGCAAAATGAACCTGTGCCTTTTTCCCTGGCTGTGTTTGCAGTAGGACTTAGAGCAGGATAGCAGTGCACCTGCAGATTCAGTATGACACATCAGGACCTTCGGAGAGGGCTCAGTGTTGGAAAACTACCTAATTTCCTGCAAACTAGCTGATCTCAGGCCCTCTACAGTTCAAAGAGGGCTTTTGGTTGGTTTTGACAGAGGTCCTTGAAGAGGAGTAAATCAGTCTATGGTAAACCTTTTTGTGGTCTGGGGTGTCATCATTGCTGCAAGATAAGCTCGACAGGTCATAGCCCCCTTGCAGACTGGAAGGGGATGCTGGAATGTACAAATCAGTGAGAACCTGGGACCTGTCTGTGAGACTCAGCAGTGCAGTAAGGCACCAACCAGGACTGACCAGCTTGGTCAAGATGCAGTGTCTGGGCTTACTGCCCTGGTATTTCCATATTAAGAAGAACTGGCTGTCTCCCAAGCTACATATGAGCCTCAACAGCTACACTGTACCCAACCTTGGCCTTTGCATTGTAGCCAACTTCCTAAGCTGCATGACTTACCCTGTGCTTCCAGCCTGAGAGATAGTGTGGGGAAATTAGGCTTGGCTGGGTCTTCTCCATTGCTGAGCACCTACTGCCCAGGGGGAATCACAGCTATTGTGAGTTTGAGGCCAGGTAGTCTTCAGACCCTCGTGGGCAAAGTTAAGTGAGGCAATGTCACAGAGATTCCCACAGGAAGGACAAATCTCTCAGTAGTCTTTCTTGAAGAAAGGGTCTCTCTGATCCATTACCAGTGTCTCTGTAGTTGCCCTATAGTGTCATTTAACAATTCAAGGATAGATGATCCAGCACCCCATGGGCAGTGCTGTGCTGGTCTGCAGCTCCTCAGAGCAGGTGCAGGAAGCCCTCATTTCAGTCTAGGTAGGTGTATGTAAATAGGGCTGAATTCCTTCTTGCAGTAGAACCACATGGAATTTGTGATCAATGAGGCCCCCTGGAGCTCTTTGGAAAAGCAGTTCTGTGAGCAGTAGAGCTGCTGAGAGCTGGTTGCCTATGATTTATGTATCGTGATTAGGTTATCTAAAATTTAATATGTTCCTAGTGCTAGTTAAAGTATCCTCAATAATGTCTCTCTTGTTACACGGAGCCTCTAGTGCCCAAGAAAGACTGAGATCACAGTACCAGGAAAACTATTACAGCCTTTCTCCTCTCCTTGCCCACCTGATTTCAGGAAACTCGTAAGAATTAAAAATTTTTGAGGCAAGTGTAGTGCCAAATCAGGCAGAAAACAGCCAAAAGCATCAAAAATTCTTAGAGAAGGACAGACAGAAAGGTAAGTATGCACTTGTCACAGCTGCATCAGCCTGGTTTCTTAGGGGGCCATGCTAAAAATACACAAAGGGGCAAAAAATAGTACATGCTAATTCAAATGAAAACAGAGAATGATCATGTCTGAGCTCTTGTGACATAAAAGAGATATAGCCTTTTCATCCCAGCTCAGCCCACTGGTGTGACTCTTAGCAGATGCAGTACGAAGTCTGAGAAGCACTTAGTACTTTTTATTCTGTATGTGCTTGGCTAGAAATTTATAAATGGATTCTGATACTTCTGGAATGTGGGGTTGGAGGTGCTGTGTGTGCTGATGTGCTAGAATTAATTTTATAATGGTGAGATTTGGAGAGGTTGTGCAAGTTTTCTGGAGAGGCAGAACCAGAATTATGTATGCGTGTGTTATGTTCTAGTTATAATCTCATAGGCAAGCAGCTAGTTCATTGTTGTCCATATGTGATCCCAGGCATCTTCAGCTATCCCAGTACCTCTAGAAAAGAAGTTCTTTCCATCACAGTCAATACCACCTGGTGGCTGGGCAGCTTTTATTGACCTGATTGTGCTGTCCTCAGAGACAGCTTGATTCTCCCTGCCTTGCTCCTAAAGAACCCTTACTGCAAAGACCTTTTGAAAGGTATTTCTGTATGGGGGTCATGTTGTGCCTGTGTCTATGTTTTAATCAGTGTGTTTCAGTCAAGGTAGAGAAACATTTTGAGCCTGGTGCCAGTCAGTTTTAATTGAAAAGGAGAAAAAACCTAGCATGATTGGCTCCTTGGGGAAATGGTGAGTTTCTATAGCTGAGCCTTTGAAATATCTAGACAGTTTTAAAGAGAGAGGGAAGAACTGTGAATGAAGCAGCCAAGAGATGGAGGTACAGCTGAAAAATGCCAGCCAAGAGACTGTGGAAACTCTGCTTGGAGATTTCTCATCTGTTTGGATCTGATCCAAATGAACCAAAATCAACGGGAGACTTTTCTACTCACTGCAATGATTTTACTGTTAGCAGATCCTTTTAGAAATCCTCATTTCAATACTAAGAAGATGGTTCCTGTGTCTATATGCCAACTGGCTGAAACAACTGTGTCTATATGGCACACTGGCAGTGCTGTAGCAGTAGTCTTGAGCATGGAAATGCTGCTCCAGAAGTGCAGGAGGAATAGGGACAGCTTCTTAGGCACCATGTTAGTGGCTGGTGCCCCAAAGGTCTTGGTCACAGGTTAGAGGAAGAGACTGAATCCCGTTAGAAGACCTTTGGCTACTCCAGGCAATGTCCCATGTGTATTTCATAGCCAGGGCTAGTAGTTTGACATTGTAAGTGATAGAAACATTCACGGCTGTAGATTAGAGCAAGAGGCGAAAAGTTGTGGGGTCATAGCTGGAGAGCAAGCTCAAGTGTTCTCACAGAAGACTTGGGACTTTAGAGGAGCCGTGGGGTCATAGGTTTCCTGTGCTTTCCCAGTGAATTACTTCGCCAAGAGTTCAAATCCATTTCTTTCTGATCTACATATTCCATCTGAGTGCTGTGCAGTGGTAGCAGCACTGACCCAAGGCTTGAACCTGTCTCAGCTGTAATTAATGGAAAAAAGCTCCCTTCAAGTTCAGAAAATCAGGAATTGAGTCTTAAGACACTTGAAATGTTGCTATCAGTGGAAATACACCTGCCCTGATTCCTCTTTGTTCTACTCAGGTCACCTGTTTCAGCTCAGCAGCCCTCAAAATTTCCAATGTATTCACCACCCACATGCTCAAATCTGGAGATGTCATGTGTCTTTTTCTTTCTTCTTGAATAAATCATGGCATCCCTGGCTCTGGAGACAGCTTGACAAAAATGTAACTGTAACTGAAGTATTTGCTGTAGCTAGGAAGTGTACAGAGATCAATTAAAACAGCCAGTTCTTGCTTGCAGAGAAGTTTCTCAGATTTGGGAACTCAAACCTCCAGTGCTGGGATTCACCTTAAAAGTAAACAGATTTTGAAAGTTTGAGCCAAACCACATTCCAAAATTTCTGGTACGTAAAAAAAGAAGACATCAGTTTTGTTTTACGGCCATGATAAAGTTTTCCTTTTAGGCTTTTACAACTTCAGAAGTAGTTTCTCCCCCGTGTAGATTTGCAGTCCCTTGGTAGAACTGTAGAACCACTTTGCAGGAAGAGTGAACCAATCTATAGCACAAAATATTACTGCAGTCAGTGCTCCATAATTCTCTGCATCCATATACCTAAAGGGTAGAATTATACTTTATTTTCCATGAGTAACCTGTAACAAAGTAATATGAGGGCTGGTTTAAACTTGGCTCGGATGTGTTATCCCCACATCTCCATGGAGTGTTTCTGCCTAGACAGGGCTAAGCTGAGGGACAGAGGAGCAGGGGAGGGGGCAGACTGTGCACCCCAGTGCAGTGGGCAGCGCAAAGTCACTGGCTGCTGTTTCCATTTATTCAAGGAGCATATGGACCTTTTGTATACTCTTGGCATCATGAAGTGAAAAGAAAAGGGTAGTAGGCTGTACTTAATGATACCCACACACACAGAAAGATACTCAGTCTGAAGGCAGGGAGCGAGTGGGGCACAGTGGCAGTTTGACTCACACTCTGTGGGCTCTCACTGTCAACACAGCGATGCTCTGAACCATTAATAATAACATGACGTTTTAGCTGGGGGGAAATAAGTGTCTCTTGAAACCACATTTCTCTCTTCCACCCACCCTACTCCAGCATTCATCTGGATTTATTGAATAAAGTTAATGGATTATTTAGCAGGTTTCTCCAGCCATTATCAGTGAGCACACTCTGTTTATGTGGCTGGCCTCTCCTGTTCTGTCAGCTGTCATAAGCTTCTCAATTAGAAAGGAAAAAAAAAAATATGAAATAGGTAACTATGGTTACCTGTGATGTGGGTTTTTAAGAAGTGCTCAGAAACCTAGTGGCAACAGAGTTTGGAAGTTCAAAGCTTTAATTTATTCAAGAACTCTCTTGAATCAGAGTATCAAAAGCATTTAGAATAAATTCAGAACATTTTCTTTTGTAGAACAGTACTGCAATCCTAAGCAGAAGCCATCATACAGACCAACTGCTTGCTCTGCTCACGTGAGGAGAAAATAGGAGTGGGAGATGGTAAATATGTCCTTGTTCCACTTTTCTCCTGCAGAACCTGGTGGCTTCACAGTGGAATAGCTTGTGAAAGTGGTGGTTTGTAGGAGAAGTAGCACTTCCATTGTCCTGTTGTTTTCCTATTTACACTGAAATGGTGATTCTAAAAGTGATCATACAGAGCCCTGAAGCTGTATACTTCAGGGGCATCTTTCAAAGAAAGGTGCCTACCTCAGAAATTCAGCTTCAATCATCATGCTGCCTGCTGACAAAAATAAGTCCTCCATGCTTAATTTAATGAGAACACAGGGTAATGCTAACAGCTTTTAATTGGACCAAAATTGCCCTATGAAACAAGTGTCTTGAGGTCAAAAATTTCACCTCTCCAGTGTTTCAGGGGGATCAGTGGAATTCTGTGCATAATTGCCTTTTGCAGAGCAGGGAGCTGCTGTGTGCTCTTCCTGTGGGGTATTTGTCTCAACACACAAGATAGTACCACCACAGTGTTCTCTGTCTACTCCACGGGTACTGCCCAGGACAAGGGCAGAATAAGAAGTCCAGTGGTCCAAAAACACCAGCTCACGTGAACCAGCCAAGGGCACAGAGTACAGGAAAGACCTGTTTTGTCACATATAATCATACAATGCAGCAACATAAAGTGAATACTGCAATACCTTGCATCCAGTGCATGCCATGTCAGTTTATCAGCTCACTGCCAGTGGGAAAATTATCTGCTGCTGGGTCAGTACTCATGTCCCAAGAAGGGTCTCTGAAAAAAAAAGGTAGTTTGTAACTAAGGGAATATACTGGACTGGGGAATCCTGAGGCCTAGAAGCAGTCCCTGCTTTGCTCCAACACCAATGATCTTGGGCAAGTAGTGTCATCTTTCTCCTTCTAAAACATAGCTTTTTTATTGAGTGTTTTATTTATTTATTATATTACTATGCTTATTACCATAGAGTGGGTGTTTTGACTAGAACCTCATCTCCTGGAAGCAGAGGAAAGCTCTTCCTAGGTCTATGTGCTGTTCTTTGCTCAGCAGGGCCCTGACCTGGGCTGTCAGCTCTCTAGGTGTGTTATAAGCTGCTCTATGTTGTGCATTGCATGCTAACACTAGTGTGCTGTGGAGGGCTAGTGGGGATAGGGGTCCTGTCAGAACAGAAATCAGCACAAAAATGCCTTTTCCCAACCCCCTGCCCAGCTGCTTCTAAACCCAGGCAAATTCAGTCTTTCATGGTAATTAAAATTTATTGGATTATGAGGTGTAGTCTTCAGATTGTTGGAGAAGCTGTGAGATACCTGAGTTTGTCAGGTATTGCTGAATCCCAGCAGTGACCTCCAGGAGTTACAAAGGGCACTTTTCCCTCTGTTAGATGTTTGCTGGATCCCACCTTCATGCAGGTGGTTTTGCTTTGCCATAAGACTATTTTCTAGAAAGCCACCACAGTAGCTCTGGAGCCTCTAAATGCTTACCCCAATTCCTCCTGTTTAGCCAACTAGAAACAACTAGCATATTATTTGTTAAGGATTCATAAAGTTAGGAATATTGCAGTTCAGTCAGATGCAGGACATGGCTGTGAAAGGTCAGGGTTCTTATGGTATGGTTTGGAGTGCTGGCGAATTTCCAATGTGTTTGTGCTGGGGCTGTGTTCATTCTGAACCTGAGGGAAGGCTGTGCTTGTATCTGTTAATCTGGAGGTTCCTTATTAATAGGCTGCACACTTCATTGATTTTTAATTAATTTCTGAAGAGACACAGAGGATAAGTGCTGCAGCCCACAGACATCCCTGTACTTATTGCAGTCCACATCTCTATTGATTGCCTGCCTAAGGAGCAGAAGTAATCCATTTTAAATACACTTTCTTGGAGAGAGTGAATGCACTGCACAATACACTCTCCGGATTGTAATTGCATTGGCAAGAGGTCAGTGGCTGTGAGGGGGGAAGGAGCCCATTGTTCAGTGTACTGCTGACCTCTGAGCACAGTGCTCCGTGGGCTGCCTTCCAGGAATGCAGAGTGATCTCTCTCATGGGCAGGTTGGATCTACAGAGCACTGGGAAAGCAACTGGTCACATCTCCCCTGTTAGAGCTGCACTGGGAGCTCCTTTATACGCAGTTAGTCTGCTTGCCTCTTCAGAGGAAGGAGCTGGAGCTAGTCTAATGGCATCAATTAATCTAAGTGAGAAGACTAGTATTCAGAAAGCCCTTTCAAATTGTTAATGCTCTGATACCTCTCTCTTTGGTTGCCACTTTGAAAAGCATCAAACGCTTTCCAGGACTATGTGATCTACTGGGAGCTGAAACCTGAAGTCTCTGAGCACTCCCCAAATCTGAGGATAGGTACATTCTTCCTGCTGGTATGTATAGCACAGATTGCTACAATTTGCTTTAGAAACAGCAACTCACAGCCTTTGTCATAAGGACTGTGTTCCTGACAGTCTCTTAAGCGTAGTTACTTTGCAATGAGTGCTTATTGCCCAGCAAGGAGAGTTTTGTGGTAATGTTTGTTATTTAGGTGGTTAGTTCTTGTTTAAAGGCTTCTTTCACAGAAAAAGGTGCTGACAATATGTAGCTGCAGTGTCAGCCAAAACTGCACTAAGCGTTTCTGTGCTTTCTGGACAGTGGTGAGTTGTGTCAGCATTGGTGGGCACAGCAAGTGGGAAAGCCCAGCGTGCAGAGCCCAGGCCCTGTGCTACATCTGGGGAAGGGCATCTCTGCACTGGAAATTAAATCTGGGTCTGAACAGTCAAGGCTTTTTCTTTTACAAGGACCTCCGTGGATTTCTACTCTGAATTTTGTCTTCCTACGTGGGGCAGTGCACCCTAAGGACAATCTCCTGAACACACCTGACTGGTTTGTGTGCTGACCTTCAGCAGCCCTTGCAAGCAGCAGATACTGCAGCGCTAGCAGGGAGGCATCACATGCGAAGCACTTTATCAAAGTGTCGGGGTGACCCTTTACCCACGAGTCCCTGACTTTATTAAAGTTTTTCCTATTACAGCTCTTGGTCCTGTTCAGTAATTGAAAGACCAGAAGCTCTCTTGGTATGTCTCTGACTGCAATGTATATTTGTGCATTTCATCTCTGTTGGCCTAGTGAGGGTAAGAGAGAGGCTGCAAAGCTGTATCCAGGTTACTGTGTCCTTCCTGGCAATACACTTACTGTGAGCTACAATTTCTCTCTCCTCTTTGGGCTGCAGTAGATTAAGCTGAGTTGTGATTTTCTTCAGAGCTAACAGGAGAACATCCCTGTCCTTTCGAGCAGTTTAGGAATAGGGAGAGTAGCGTAGCCTGCGTCCACATAGCCCAGAAGTCTGGGACACCTGGCCCAGGTAAAGTGGTAACACAGTCACAATGACCCAGTCTGTCATTGAAGGCACTAAAGCTGGCATAGGAGAGCACATTGCACCCAGCTGCCCTAAGAAAGTGCTGTGGCAATAGTCTTGAATTAATTGCAAAATGGAATTTAGATGCAACTCCACCACTCCCTCCCTTGAGAATGTCATGTTTAGGAATGAACTTTGCAACAACTGTATAGAGGTGGCTGTAGGTGGGACCAGAACTTGGAGCCACATGCAGTATGGCCAGTATTGCAATATCTGTTTTGCATCTCATAGCTTATGCTGCTTAATATATTTATGGAACGTTTTTCATCAGAAGAACATTAAGTGTGCTTCACAGACTCTTTATGCTCAGCACCACCTAATCTAGGTAGCTAATTTGAGGGAGCCTGGGAGACAACTTGTACTTTCTGCAGGAGTTCAGACAAAGGATGTGTTTGATGATGACAGTGGAACAAACTCCCCTTCTGGTGTTGCCCAGGGAGCTTCATCACCTACCCAGGATAGTTAGCTTCATTTTAAGGACCCTGCAAGCTCAGAATTGTGAACCAGTCAGTTCAGCAGTGACCCACCTGTCTGTGCTGTGAAGGGGAAAGATGGCACTCCTGAGATTTTAATTTAGGATTGGAGTGGGTCTGGGCCCATCAAAATGTCTGCTCAGTCCAGTCAATTAACTATTGAAATGTCATAAGCTTATGAAATTGCTTCTCCTCTCATTTCTTCCTACTCTTTTTCCCTTTATGAATCCCCTGTCATTTTTGAGTAGCCTGCACTTTTGCTGTAATTCTCATCTAATTTAGCCTCACAGCCTCTTTCCATTTGCGTTTGCTTCCTGAGTTTGTTTGGACCTGTTACACTTTAGTGTCTTTATTCTTTTGTGTCTTGGGCCGTAGCTTAGCAATGCAATAAATCACACTTTAGGACTCCTATTTCTAGAACAAATATACTGCAGCAGCCATATGATGCAGAGCAAAGACCTAGTGCTGACTTTTTTTTCCAGACTTGATGGGTAATTGGCACATTTGTGTGTGTCCTCCTGTGGCTGGTACAAAGCCAGCTCAGCTTGATTTTGTGCTTCAGCTGAGTCAGCCAATGTGCAGTCACACTTCTGTGTGTGAACTGGCAGAATTTGTACTTCTGGGTGATCCACGAGCAGAGAGATGTAAGACCGACCTGTGTGCAAAACTTCACTGCCAACCCTGTTCACATCAGAACTAGCTTGAGTCACCCATGCAGG
>NW_008670130.1:0-4765 GCF_000695815.1 Acanthisitta chloris | reverse complement strand
TCCCTAGGGGTAAAAATCCAGCTGCACTGGGATCCTGCCTCTCAAGTCAAGTACAGATACACTTGGTCTTGCTTCTGTGTACTCTGACCGGTTTAGTCTGAAAACAGTTAGCAAAGTCACAGCAGGACCGTGAGGAAAGGGATATATCAGCACAGCACCCACTCTGCTCATGTCACACCTGCCCAGAGGGCTGGTCTAGCAAAGTTTCAGTTATCTGGTCCTGCCCAGGTGACAGGGCCAAAGCAGCTGTAGGAAAATCCAGATAGTTACATCAACTTTGTGTCCTCAGTCTGCATCTAAAGACAGCCAGCTTGAGATAAAAGCAGTTTTACCCCAAGATAGTTTGTTACACATGAATAGCACATTGCTTCAGACATAAGTAAATTGTGGAGAAACAGAGAGAGAGAAAGAGAGCTTATCAAGGAGCAGGAGATGGGAAGAAATACATTACTATCACATAAGCTTTCTTTGTCTGCCCTTTACAAAAGGGTGAAAGATTAACTTACCCTATATAAATAGGCACTAATTGAACTTCTAATTACTTGGGGTTATACCACAGCCCAGGATGCAGGAATGGGCCTCCCTTGCCAGCTCTAGCAGAGTTGGGAGAACTCCAGAAATTTTCAGAAATCCTTGGCAGCTAACCTGGTGAGGGTGTGCACAGCACAAGGTGTGAGTCCCCAGCTCGGTCTGGTGGCAGCTTTGGACCAAAGCAAATAGCATTTTTCACTTTCCCTTGGCTGAGAGGGTGACCTCCAGTCCCAGCTCCCAAGCAGACCTACATAGCGCATCACACCTCTGCAGCTGAGTCAGTGTATTTCAGTGCCGTGTCAGTTTTCCCTCCCACGGCTATCTCTGGAGTAACAGCTACCTGGATGATTCTGGTTGCTCCTGACAACAAAGGGCACTATGTTTTCCTTGAGAGTGTATTTAGCCTCGGGTGAAATTACACTTTTTCCATGGGGTATGTAGGGGAAAAGATGATCATTTGAGGCTTTCTGCAGTGATTCACGTTATTAAGCTAGCCTCATGTTATTGGGATGGTAAGAGAGCAGTCTCCAAGGCTGCAGATTAATGTCCTTGAGATTTGAGTTGGACTTGAAATTTTCTTCCTTCACATACCTGTTTGATGTATCTGCCACGTGTGCTGGCTTTGGTGGGTGGAAGTTATTACTGAAGAAAGGCAGGCTGCTCTTAATTCCTGGGTGGGATAAGATCAACATGCCTCAACTTAGGGAAATAATTATATTTATTATAGGAAAACAACAAAACATCACACTGAAAAGAAAGTATTTATAGTGGTTTTGCTGTGCACTGATACTGCTAAAGTTCTTTGGGCACGTGAAGGTCTTTATGCATACTTTTTTAATTTGAATGGTCTTGCAAAATGATGTCTTGCATCATGCAAGATAGAAGACATATGTATATACTTAAACTTTAGTTAGTGATTCAACACACTTCAGTTCATCTTTAGCAATTATCCTAAAAGAACTTTACATTCAATGGCTTACATACCTGCTTGATTCTTTCCTGAGTAATGAATACCCTTTTTTCTGGAAATAAAGTACAGGCACCTGATGGAAAGAGCTTTCAGGCAAGACTCACACAATTCAAAGAGCTGGACATTCCCTGAACAGCAGCTGCCACCTTTGAAACAAATCTAGAAGCATCTTCAGCAGGGAGGTGGGAATCTGAAAAGTCCAGAAAAGTGAAGTACATCAAATTACAGCATCTGAAATAGTCTGTGCTTGTGACTCTTACACTCTGAGCTGTACAAGTGGAGGCTGTGCTCAAAAGCTGCCCCCAGAAACTGGGAGACAAATTACAGCAGCAGAAAGTAACACTGGGAATAATAAAAGTAAGAAAATTGCGAATTATGACCAGGACTTAAAAGCAGGAGATTTCAGGGGACAAACCTATTACTTTCTAGAAAAGCTTCATTTTCTTTTTTCAAAAAAATCCCTTTATTCTCCTATTTCCACCACCAGCCTGATTTTGGGGATACTCCTCTGTGGATGTCTGCAGCACTGGAAGTCTTAATACTTTATGAACCTAATTTGATATTTTGTACTGCAGTTCAGCACTTGGACAAATCAGAAAGCCACCCGATTTCATTGTCTTCTCTTCTCCCATGGAATTTTTGACACAAAATCTCCTTTCCAACATCTCACTTCAGTTTGTTGCCAGCACATGCTATCTCATTTTCAGCTCTGACATTTTCCTTGTGGAGAGAGCATGAGTATACCTGACTGTACCTGAAGTGGCCATTCCAAATCTATCTATAGTGCCAGTGACTTTATAAACACTCCATACTAAAATTGGGAAAGACCACCTTTTATAGCTCTTAATGACTAACTTTTAGTCTATTCAATAAGATAATTTTTGTTCTCTGTTACTCCTAGCCAGCTCTGAGAGTAAACTGATGAGCAGAGAGCAGGATTCACCTCAGCTAGTAAAACTGGTGATTTCTGTCCACCCCTCCCCAGTTGTGAAAGATAAAGGGCTATTCCTCACTCATCCTGAAGTTCCAAAGGGACTTCCTCGACTTATCTGTGTTATAGCTGTTTGCAGTGGCTGTTTGACTTCTTAATAGCATTAGGCACTGATTCAGAGAGTGATTTTATGTTGAGGGATCCTAGCAGTAATTGCATTTCTAATGACATTCTCTGTGAGGAACCTCTGTCGTGAGCATGATGAGGAAGTATCAGTGATGGGTAGGTCATGGCCAGTTCTTGTGTCTGTGTGAGATGAATCCAGACACAGAGATAATAGGACAACTGACCCTTAATGGCTTAATGTTAAACCTTCCTTTCAGTGATTTCAGCATAAAAGTCCCATCCATATTCTGGATGGGACTAAATACATGTACTAAAGTGTGGGGTTTCGTATTATCGTGGCACTTTGTACTTTGATAATTATATGGGATCTGCGTAGTTCTGATTTGGACAAGCCCTGAAGGTTGCTTCATTTCCCAGCCTCACAGATCACACCAGAAATGGCACATAGTGTCTGTTGGATCAGGCTTTAAAGCCTCATTTTTACAAACTGATCTCTTTACACTGTCACAGTCGAGGGTCACTTGTAGTTTTGTCTTGTAACTCTCATAAAATATTCTCCTGGCATTTGATCATTGGCTGTCTGGGTGGTGATGGCACCAGCTGTGTCATACAGAGAGTATTTTTTATCTTATTTGTGTGTCATGTGAAAAGATTAGCAGTGCATATAGAGCACTTTTTCTGCCAGGTTAAAAAATGTCTTCAAATGATGGTTCTCAGCATAGTATATGTTTAGATAATACTGCTGCAGGGAATACTGTAGGATTCCCATTTTTGGATTATTTTCCTTCTGTTTGTATAGTCTCATCTATTGAAAATATATACATATATACCTTTTCATTTATACTTCCACCACCCACCTTTAAAATTTGTTGATGGGGTAGCAGGAAAATGAACGTGTTTACACTAGGTATTCCTAAGAGGATTTACACTTCTTCAGGTCATGGACTCTGCAGAGGATTTTGTAGCGGTCAACCCCACATGGGCAGGTTTTAGCTTCGCAGATAACACAGGTGGGAAAAAGCCCTGAGAAGCTTGTTTGACAGAGGTGAAGTAAACTGTAAGTACAATGATACACAGACAGCTATTTCTGCCCTCTTTCTGGATAGAAAAGGAAACCAGGTGTGGTACTGGTGAGGAACAGTGTTCAGATTGGTGGTTACACATCTTCCTAGCTCTTAAGACTGTGAAGTAGGTTGAATAAAACAGAATCTTACTAAGACAACATTAAATAATGACACAAGATTGAAATAAATGGAAATGAATGAGTAGAATAAACAGTGAAACATCCTAAAGTGTTTGCCTACATGTTTAAATAATGCTTAGAAATTAGATATGTAGAGACAGTAAAATAAGACCAAGGAGACATGGTTAAGGCTTTGCTTAAATCTTTCAGCGAAGGATGTTTCTGTACACTTTACTATCCATTCCTGACATCATTAACCAAAGACAGGAGCCTAAAGCTTCAGTACAGGTCACCTGTTTTGATTTTGTTGAGATAGAAATTCTATATTATAATTTCTGCCTAAAGAAATCTCCAATATTTTCATACTGTTTCAGTGCTGATAGGTACAGGTTAATATATAGTGGATGGATCACTTGTTGGATAAGGAACTGGCTGAATGGTCACACACAGAGAGTTGTGGTCAGCGGCTCATTGTCCACGTGGAGCCAGTGACGAGTGGTGACCCTTGGGGTCAGTGCTGGGGCCAACGCTGTTCCACATCTTTGTTGGTGACATGGACAGTGCATTGAGTGCACCCTCAGCAAGTTCACTGATGACATCAAGCTGTGTGGGGCTGTCATAGCTGGAGGGAAGGGATGTGCCATCCAGAGGGACCTTGACAGGCTTGAGAGATGAAACAATGCAAACCTCATGAAGTTGAACGAAATGAAGTGCAAGGTCCTACATCTGGGCCGTGGCATCCCAGGCACACGTATAGTTTGGGTGGCGAAGGAATTGTGACCAGCAATGAGGAGAAAGACTTGGGAGTGACAGTGGATGAGAAGCTCAGCATGAGCTGCAGTGTGCACTAGCAGCCCAGAAAGCCAATCCAATCCTGGGCTGCATCCAAAGAAGTGTGGGCAGCAAGTTGAAACAGGTGATTCTCCCCCTCTACTCTGCTCTCATGAAATCCACCTGGAATACTGTGTGCAGTTCTAGTGCCCTCAACGTGAAACATGGACATGGGACTCTTGGAGCAAGTCCA
>NW_008670129.1:706-2483 GCF_000695815.1 Acanthisitta chloris | reverse complement strand
GAGTTTGGGGGTATCAAACTGCCCCCGCGGGGGTGGCAAGATGCCCGTGGGAGGTATTGGGGTGCCCCGTCCGGATTTCCCTTGCTGTTGGGGGCATGGAGATGATGGGGTGCCCCCCGGGAGCTTCGAGGTGCCCCCCAGATTTACCCTTCTGCAGTGGGAGAGTCTTGAGGTGCTCATGGGGTGAGTTTGGGGGTATCAAACTGCCCCGTGGGGGTTGGCAAGATGCCCCTGGGAGGTATTGGGGTCCCCCTGCTCTTGGGGGGGATGCCAGGGGGTGCCAGGCTGTCCCCAGAGCACTCCCCGTCCTGTTTCCCCCTCCCCAGCCAAACCCAGTGAGCCCAAGAAGGAGGAGGAGGAGGAGGAGATCGACATCGACCTGAACGCGCCCGAGACGGAGCGAGCGGCTCTCGCCATCCAGGGCAAATTCCGCAAATTCCAGAAGAGGAAAAAGGAATCAGGACCCTGAAAAAGGAATCTCGGGACCCTTACCCCAGTGGGGAACCCCTCCCGGGGTCAGGATCCAGCCCTGACCCCACCAGGACTGGGGGGAACTCAATCCTTCCTGCCCTGTCACACCCCCCAGGGGGTGACACTGGGGGGACTGTGGGGACACAGCTGAGTGTCCCCCAAACTGGAGGTGGCCCCTGGGAGTGGGGTGAACCCCCTCGAATTCCCTGGGGATCCCTTGTTTCCCCATGCTGGGGATGGGGGGACACACACACACAGCAGTGTCCCCATGTGTGGGGAGACCTGTGCCAACCCTAGAGGTGGCACCTGCAAGGGGGGGGACAAGTGGCACTGCAGCCCCCCCAGCCTGGGAAATCGGGGGTCCCTCAGCTCAGGGTGTTTCTCATCCTCCTGTCACTGTCCCCTCACCCTCCTGTCCCTGTCACTGCCCCCCTAGGGGGTTTTAGCATGTGTAAAGAATAAACCATGAGGAGGAGGAGGGTGGGATGAGGTTTTTTTTTTGGGGGGACCCCTCGGGGGGACCTGTCTTCTCTGGGGGGATGAGTGGACCCCCCACTAAAGTCACCCTAGGGCTTGGGTGGCCCCAAGTGGGGGGAAATTTCCCCATTTTCCCTTTATCTGGTGCTTTGAGATCAGCTCCATCACTCCCAGCTCTCCATCTGGGGTTTTTCCAATGAAATTCCCATGAATTCCTCAGCCCTGGAAAGCTGAGAGTAACCACAGCAGGTGATGAGAACAAAGTGCTTTTTTTTTTTTGTTTTTTTTTTTTTTTCTGGGGAGAAGGGTTAAAATGAAGCGATTTGGGGATGTTTTCCCCAAAAATGCAGATTGGGCCCTGGAGCTGGGCTAAGGAACCTCGGGAATGTCGGGATTGGGCACGGAGCCTCGGGAATGTCAGGATCCAGCACGGAATAGCAGAAATAGCTCCTCGGAAAGAAAAACAGTGCCCAGGGGCAGGGCAGGGCCCAGGGGACAGGAGGGTCGGAGCCACTGACTTATTAGGGAAAAGATAATTATACCAGGGGGGGTGGGAGTGATGGGGAGAGCTCCATCCCAGTTATTGGGGTGGGAATGAGCTTTCCAGGGCTGGGAATGGGGTTAGGGGGCTGGGCCAGGGCATGGGGTGGGAGCCCAGTTGCCCAAACCAGTGCTGGGGTCCCTGTGGAGTGGTGACAGTCACCTCAGGGGGGACAGTGGCCGTGGGGGGGTCTCTGTCCACCCCAAGACCATGGGGGGACACCCCTGACCATGGAGGGGAACCCTCTTGTTCACTCTCTGGCCAGAGTGGACACCCCCGACCATGGAG
>NW_008670129.1:0-493 GCF_000695815.1 Acanthisitta chloris | reverse complement strand
TTGTCCACCCTCTGGCCAGAGTGGACATCCTTCCCCACCCCCTGGGAGTGCCATGTCTGAAATTTAGCCTCTCTGTTAATTAGCACTTTAATTAGCTACTGCTGAAGGTGACCCTAAGGTACCCTCTGGGTCAACCCCCACATCTTCAGGATGTCCCTATGGTGTCACCTCAAAGCATCATCCCCCAACTCGAGGGTGACAGTGACATCCTTATCCCATGGGGGTCCATGCAATGAGTTTGTGAGTGCTCAGCCCTCCCAAAAAAACCCTCAGACACCCCCCAACCCCTCAAAAACGGGGGACAGTGACAGATTGGGGGACACACACACACACAGAGCTCCCGGAGATGTCAGTTTTATTAATGGCACCGTGGGGACAGGGAGGGGACAGAGCATAGAAAAACACGTGGGGAGCAGTGCAAAGGGCACACGCAGCCCCCCCAGCTCGACCTCGGTCCCCCCCTCCTCTTCGGGGCCGCGGTCAGTTTTGGGGG
>NW_008670128.1:934-1275 GCF_000695815.1 Acanthisitta chloris | reverse complement strand
GAGGGGGGAAAGAGAAGGGGGGGAAGTTTTGTTATGCAGAGGAAAGAATCCAACTTCCATAGGTCTGTTGCTCAGGGAATGCCCAGTCAGTGGTAGCTACATTTGTCATCTTTTCTGGTCACTTTACACAGCTTGCCTCAGCTACCAAAGCCCTCCTCTGGGCTGTGGTAACAGGAACATTTCTGTGAAGGGGATCCAAAAAAAAGCCACTTTCTTAGGAGAAGTACACCCCAATGTGTGGAATTAACATGATATCTCCACCTCCCTGTTAGCCCCATTCAAAGTTTATTTTTAGATCCTCCATCAGACTGCACAGGGACGTTTCTCAGTGACATGGCTAA
>NW_008670128.1:0-908 GCF_000695815.1 Acanthisitta chloris | reverse complement strand
ATCTTCCAGGAAATCACAAGGACAAAGAGGTTCACACCTTCTACCACCAGTAAGACTGAATTCAGCACTAACTTTTGCAGATGATGAAGTAAGAACCAGCACTAAAAACAATCCAGTACTCAGCAAGTATCACTAACACTTCACCTGGCAAAGGGAAGCAGCAATCCTGACTGTGTGAGCCAACCAGGAGGAGCAAAGGCTGAGAGCAGCAGGAGCTGCCACTGCAAGTCCTTGTACTGTAGGTGTCCAGGCAGTAAAACTGAAACAATCACTGACTCCTCCATCCTCTTCACCCTTTTTTTTTTTGGCCATGGCCCAGGGCTGCAGGTGGTTTAACCCCAGAACAAGGTCCACGGGGTTGTTAGCAGATGAAGATAAGATATTTGAAAGTGAGACACAGCACCTACCTTGTTCGTCCGTGGGTTTAACATGAGTGGTTTGCCCTTCTCCCTGGTGTGTGCGCGACGACACATCACCAGGCAGGGAGTGGTGGCTGCTCTCAGTCGGGAAAACATCCTCCTGCCTGTCCTAGGGACCACCTGGGGGAAGGAAAAGGCAGAACAGCCTTCAGAAATCACACACAGGCAGCATAACTCGTGTTGGAAGAGAAACAGGCACACGTTAGATAAGACTCTGCTCCAGCACAAGGAGCAGCTGAGGTCACTTGTTCAGCTGGAGAAGAGGAGACTGAGGACAGAGCTCATGGCTGGGTACAACTTCCTCAGGAGGGTAAGAGGAGGGGCAGCACTGCTCTGTGGTGACCCCAGGACCTGAGGGAACGGCCTCAAGGTGTGCCAGGGGAGGGTTAGGCTGGATATTATTCACAGGTTCATAGTATGTTAAAGGGTTTCACATGGACTTCAGAGACCACCCAGCCCCAGCCTTGGGGCAGGGACACCTCCCAGCAG
>NW_008670127.1:18960-20453 GCF_000695815.1 Acanthisitta chloris | reverse complement strand
GCGGCTGCCGGGGCCGCCGCCTTTGTTAGGCCCTGCTGCAGAGCGGGGAGAGCAGCGCCGGTCGCGCTGCCCTGCCGCGTCCCCGGCCTCCAGTGAACTGTGCTGCTTCCAAATAAATTAATAATGATTTATGCTCCCACATGCTGTTGGCTCAAACCAGCACGCTAGGAAAGGCTCCTCTATCCCAGCAGCCTCACGGAGTCGGATAACTTTGAATAGGCACTGAAAAATTACATGGTCGCTTTTGTCAAAGTTATACTTTTCTTTTTCCTAGTTTGGTTTCTTTCTTTTGTCTGTTTGATTGGGTTGTTTTGCTTTTGTTATTATTGTGAAGGTAGAGGTCAAAGAAAAATTACAGTTTTCATTAGGTCTTGTAAATTGTTCGTTATGGGGATTATCTTTCTAAAACCTTGAGGTGAGGATTCCTGAGCAAGCACTGCAGGTGCCTGTGGTTTGTGTCTCTGATCGTGTCTTGCACCAGTTCTGGTTCAGCTCAGGACTCTATGACTTCTCATGGCTGATCAAAACTTCATGAATAAAGTTTACACAGTTTGCACCTGCAGAGAAGGCAGGGAGTTGTCCCACCCTGAACTTCAGTGTGTATCACCCCTCACCGCCCAGTTCGGTGTCTGTGCTGCCAGCTCAGTCACCAGTCACCCCTGGCAGGGCTGCAGCGATGGTTACAGCCCTAGCCTGGTGCTCAGGAGAGCTCAGCGTGAGTTCAGCCTGTGCTTCCAGCCCCGTTTGGCAGATGGGGAATTGTTTTTCCCTCCCTTGGTGTGTTTACATCTTGCGCTGGTGTTTAAATTCTTACCTTTGACTTGTGGTCCTTGCCTGTCATCCTTGTCTGCACAGGCTTTCTTCTCTGTGTTTGTTCCACCCCTTCTTGTGACCAGTTAGTATTCTTTTCCTTGTAAGCAAAACACTGCTCTGGGGTTGGTTTTTTTTACACTTTA
This sequence comes from Acanthisitta chloris, assembly GCF_000695815.1. NCBI lineage: Eukaryota > Metazoa > Chordata > Aves > Passeriformes > Acanthisittidae > Acanthisitta > Acanthisitta chloris. The sequence goes on along the minus strand of NW_008670127.1, from coordinate 19,497 downwards.
TCTGTTTCCTGCCATTATCACTTCCCTCTGTTCAGGCTTTGCTGGCTTCAGCTCTTCCTCTCCTGCATATCCTGATTGTACACAGACATGTTTGTTTAGGAGCTCTGTTGATTCATCCAATCCTAGAAAGTAAATGCTGATTCCTGTTCGTGTGGTCTGGGAAACAGTCTGTTTAGAAAATGGTGTTTTCGGTGCCTGTGGCTTCTCTTTGATCTTCCTAGCTCTGAACCGAGGGTGGCACTCCTGAGGGTCCAGCCCTGAAGGTGCCACTCTAATGTTGGGAATGCTCTTGTGGTTTGTCAGTAGCTTGTTTGCCACTGGTGTTCACCCCATTGACCAAGGGGGAACGGGTGAGCAGTAAAGTAGTGGATGGGATGTAATCCAAAGTCTTTTCTTCTGTTTTCCCACAGTTTCATTCTCTTTATGGGAAATCATTGTTTGTGGGTTTTTTTGTGATGAGCCACCTATTAAAGTGTTCAGTACACATCACCAATAACTTGAAAAGTGTGGTTTCATGCACGCTGTGTACTGTACCCC
>NW_008670127.1:13376-18870 GCF_000695815.1 Acanthisitta chloris | reverse complement strand
GTGCTGTGCTTGGTCACACGTCGTGAGGAGTTTGTTCCTCTCTCTGTTGCAGCAGCAAACCCCTCTGGCATGTTAGCAGAAGCAAGGAAGGAGCTGCTGGATTTTCACCTGTAACTGTGTATTGCTTTTTCCCCCCCCACCCCCTCCCTGCCAGGGTTCTGCAGTGCTCCCGGCAGCGAGTTGTGAAGCAGGATGGGAAAAAGACGCTGTGTTCCTCCACTTGAGCCCAAGCTGGCAGCTGGCTGTTGTGGGGTGAAGAAGCCCAAACTGTCTGGGAGTGGAACGCACAGTCATGGGAATCAGACCACAACTGTACCAGGCTCCAGTTCAGGTCCTCTTCAGAACCACCAGCACACAGACGGGAATAATGGAAGGGAGAACGTATCTGACTTGACTTTGGGCCCAGGAAATTCCCCCATTACTCGAATGAATCCCACTTCAGGAGCTCTGAGCCCACTGACTCGGCCCAATGGAACTGCCAACAGCACCAAGAACCTGGTGGTGACAGCGGAGATGTGCTGCTACTGCTTTGATGTACTCTACTGTCATCTCTATGGTTTCCCTCAGCCACGGCTTCCTCGATTTACCAATGACCCCTAGTGAGTACATCCCTGGGAGGAAAGCTGGGAAACAGCATCCAGAGCTGTGGTTTGGTCGGGGAGGGATGAAGGGTTTGCTCTGGGGAGTGGGAGATTTGGTGTGCAAGAGGAAAGGGAGTGTTCTGCTGCTTGCTTGGTCTGCCAGGAACAAAAATGATGTGCTGTAAGTGCACAAGAGTAAAAGTATTCTGTTTGTTGGTGGAGATGAGTGAGCTTTGAAGAGAGGCCTTTAAGGGAGAACATGCTTTGCTCTACGGAGAGAGCTAGGCTAGGTGTGTGGAGGTGTGGTGCTTCTGCAGCTCACAGCCTGTGTGTTCTGTGAGATGTCGTGTCCTTTACTGAGGAATGCACACCCAGTTCATGGTAGTGTCCTGGGACAAGTCTGCCCTCTCCTTTCTTCGAGAGATTTCTCTGCAAAAAGTTAATTCAGCTGTGCCTCCTGTAAAATTGTACTTGAGGAACAGTAAAATAATGTTATTAATTTGAAGAGGATCCTACTCCTAATGTTAAACTCTAATTTGGTGAAGGACCGGGTATGTTATTAATTTGAAGAGGATCCTACTTCTAATGTTAAACACTAATTTGGTGAAGGACCGAGGAAGAGACTTCCTTCTGCAAAACAAATGGAAAGGGAATAAAGAACTTGAAATGAGTTTCCAGCTCATCCTGAAACAAATTAGACAAGGATGCTCACAGAGATGTTCAGCTGTCCAAGTGAATGGGTTTAACAGGGAGGGGAACCTAAAAATGGCCAGTTGTAGATGTTGGCAATGTGGGGAGAAATCACAGAATTGTTTAGGTTGGACAAACCTTTAAGATCATTGAGTCCAGTCATAAACCCAACGTTGCCAAGAGCGTTGACTTTCAAGGGTGATACCAAGGCTAGGAGGAAAGGAGACGTGAGGGACAGGATTTATGGAGCTGTTTTGCTTTGGTGAGATTTAGTTAACATTTATCTGAAGGTTGAATGTATAGGTGTGGAAATGTTAATGTTGTCAAAATACAAAGAACTATATGGGAAAGAATTATGACAGATACACCCTCTGACACCCCTCCAGGGGCCATCTCCAGAGCAATACGTAAAATAAAAAGTTGTTAACATCCTTAATTTAAGTTAATGAATTTTAAATTGATGTAAAGGAGCAATGGCTTAAACAGGTCAAGGACTTTTCCCATGTATTCAGTGTCTGCCCACCTTACTGCTGTCAGGCTGGATGTAGGTTGTACTTGCATGCATTTATTATCTGAGCAGGATTATGGATACATGTTCTGAATGCTGCTGCAGACTAAGCTGTTTAATACTGTAAATACAAATGAATGGAGAAACGCTCTGGACTAGAATATCGAATAGTTCCAGGGACTCCCCAGGCTGAAGCATTTCTGCTGTTCATACCTACACTGGGGAGGCTCTTTCAGAAAATTTCATGTTAGTCTGCCTATTATTTTGTCTCTTGAAATGCCAAGGGCTTTTGTTGTTGTTGTTCTGTTAAGTCAGTAGGAGAGATGGTTTTATAAGCTGCATTCTTTTGGTGTCAGAGGAGATTTCTGGCTGGATATTGTTGCCTTTTCTGCTGGCTAGTTTCAAAAAGGACATTCTTTGGGGAGTATCCGCTGGGGGAATTTTACGCCCAGACTGGAAAAGTTAAAAGTTGTTCATTGGGTGTTTCTGTGCTCATAATCACAAGGCCTTTAGATCAGCACACCAAAGCATAAACAGCCCTTCCTTCTTCTTCCCCTGTGGGCAAATGCTTACCTGAATTTTCTTGTGTTTCAGCATCTGTGCTGTTGGTTCCAGTGCATAGTTGGATGTAGCCCAGGGAGAAGCATGGGATTTGCAGCACACAGGGATGATCTGTCCCACTTGAGACAGTCACGTAATGAACTTCAAGCCAACTGTTATCAAACGTAAGAGTAGGCAAAGTGAGAATACATAAATAATTTGCATTGTTGTCCTTTATGACAGCCAGTGTAAGAAATCTTTGAACAAAACAAAGGTTGATACGTGAAGTCTCTCCACAGACAGAGAAGAGACTGTTGATGGAATAGAAAGTGGCACAACCTATTCTGGATAACAGATCTTTTAAAGTGGTGCTGAACCCTAAAGTAAAGATAAAAGTAGGTGTGAAGGTCAGGATTGGGTATGCACAAAGTAGTCACGTAAAAGTTACAGAGTTGTGACTTGAAAACCAATGTGAATTTCATACTAGCCTGAGAGAATGTGTACATGGACAACAGTCTTGATGGGAATTATGGAGCTGGTAGGTACCTGTGGAGTGAGGTTCCCTTGTTTCATTGTTGGCAGTGACATTCACAAGTCAGTGGTGAGACAGTAGCACTGCAAGACTTGTAGTTATGTCTGAATTAACTTGGTAAGGGGAAAAAATCCTCTTTGCTGTTCGGGGTCCTGGAGGAAATAACAATCTGAAATCTGTATGTCATGCAAATATTTAATTGGTTACTTCTGCCACTTTTGTACTTCAGTGTTTGATTTTTTTAATAGTAGGTGTTACAAACTTGTGCTAAAACTATACCATGGAAGTTCCTAGTTGCCACATGACATATAATAAGATATTTGCATCATTAAATCTGTTCTGTACCAGGTTTTTCCCTAGTACAAGCTGAACTCTGATTTGAACAAACTGTATTTTTCCACTTTAAAATTCCCTTTGTAGCTGCAATTGGAGAAGCTAGTTTTTAGTTGCTGAAATTCCCCTCTCAGCCTAGAAACCTTCATCAAGCACACCTAAGTGGGATGTTGTGACTGGGGACAAACAGTTGCCATAATTTGCTGCGGATATGACTGCAAAGTACTGGTAAGTGCTCTTGGGTGGACAAAAGATTGTTGTGACTTTTCCCAGTACATCTGGGAAATACAGTTTTCAAGGAGGGGCCCTGGAACAATGGACTTACTGTCAGCTGCACCTGCAATTTGCTGAGTGCATTTGTTCCTCAGAGACAGAAACACCTTCTCTGCAGTGAAAATAGTGACATTTTCTATACATGTAGAAAATGGAAAATTTTTTTTAAGCCTCAGTTGTTATGACCACAGTGAAAAATTGTTTAAAATGTACTTTAAGGTAGTTTAAAATATAAGAGTCTTCTAAATGCGATTATCCTGTCCCTTCTGATAATATCTCTTGAATTATAGCTGCAGAAAGCTGTGTCACAGCTCCGTGGAAACGTGTGGCTGTTTTTCTCCCTTTGGAAGGAGAAGAGGTGAATTGAAAATGTGAACATACAATTGGAATCGAAGGGGAACTTACTTAGATTTGTATTCTGTCAGTGCTGCTTTTTAATTTCTCCCTTGCCTTCTCTGTTTGGGGTGAGTGTCACTTGAGCTAAGCAATGGTTTCAAAACTTTCATTAGATTGGGGCAAATTTCCACTGAGCTTGTGACAGTTGTGTTTCTCAGACATCTCCTGTGTAAGTTTAGTATCTTTTTTTTTTTTTAAAGCTTTTTAATGCATTTTCTTATGCTCTGTTCCTGTTTTCTCTTTCAACATAGAGTAGATAGATGAAAGTGTAGAGAAATAATGTTCTCCAAGTACCTTGAAGTGTTGTTGGAAAACTGGAACAGTAAATCCCCTGTCTTGGGCAAGCAGGTGGCTGATGGATGTGGAAAGATGTTTCTGCTTCCTCTGTGGTCAAAGTCCTTCACAATTACAACTTCATAGAATCATAGAATTTTAGGGGTTGGAATGGACCTTAGAGATCATCTCGTTCCCCCCCTGCCCTGGGCAGGGACACCTCCCAGCAGAGCAGGTTGCTCAAGACTCATCCAACCTGGCTGTGAACACTGCCAGGGTTGGGGCAGCCCCAGCCTCCCTGGGCAACCTGGGACAGTGTCTCACCACCAGAACAGGGAAAACTTCTTCCTAATCTCTAATCTAAATTTTCCTCTTTCAATTTATCCCCATTACCCCTTGTCCTGTCACTGCAGTTCCTATCAGAGAGTCCCTCTCTGGCTCTGTGTAGCCCCTTCAGACACCGAGAGGTTGTTATGAGGTCTCCACACAGCCCTCTCTTCACTTAAAGGTTATTTGCTGTTCTGGGTTGTACTTCTGTCACTGGTCACAGCAGTAACTAGATCCTGAATGATGGATTCATGCAGTGATAGATTTTTACTTCCATTGTTGCTGTGAGGGACATTGCTGGGCATTGCTCTATCACTACAGCTATATGACATAAGAAGCTCTGTTGCTGGTTTTGTTGTCTGAACTGTGTCATAGTATTTTTTGTAACGTTTGCTGCAAAGATGCTTTGCTTACAAGTGCTTCAAGAGTCTGAGGAAAGTCAGTGTCTGTGCTGTGGAATCAGTCTTAATTGTTCAGAACTCCTGTCAGTGTTTGGTTAATCTCAGAAAATTATTTTCTTAACTGCACATTTTCTATTGTATTATTTAAAGTTCAATGGAAATCCACAGGGTAATGTTTGGAATTGCCAATGACAAGTTTCTTATTTGTGCTTGGCTTGGGAGGGCCCATGTCTTGTGTTCAGTACTCTGTAATCTGAACAAGCCATAGAATCATTCAGCCTGGGTTTGTAATTTGATCAGCATCAGCAGTTGCCTTACAAAATTTTCCAGATATTTGGACATTCTTGTAGAGCTGCAGCCACCACTGTCCTTTCTTTAGTGTTTCTCTCTACAGCTGTTTGCAATTTCATTCACTTCTACAGAAGTTCATTTTTTGTATGTAATGTTCACAGTCATCCTTACCTGTTTATCTCTGCATAGAGCTCTGTTGTTCTGAACTCCTTGTTGTTTAAGGCTTAATCATGACTTCAAGTTTAACAGCTTGAAAGAAGCCTGCTGAGTTGGAGAATCTGCTGTTATGCCTGTAAATTCATGATAGTAGACAGAAAAATGGAAATCCAGGTGATGTTTGAGTAGGAAC
>NW_008670127.1:0-13358 GCF_000695815.1 Acanthisitta chloris | reverse complement strand
AGCAGGAGAGAGTGTGTAAATATAAATCAAATACAAGGTAAGCAAAAGATGTGGACATAAACTGCTTGAGCACTAGGGATGGACCCATGGGAATCCTCATGGAAATAGCAAGGGAAAAAAATGACAAGGCTTGCTTTTTATCCCTTAAAAAAACCAGAAAAACTTTTATTGCAAACCTGTTTCATAGGTGTTTTGCAGACTGCTTGGGGATCTTTCAGGCTAAATGGCATTATAAATAATATTATTTGTTTCACCTATATTAATTTTTATATGGGTTGTCATGTAAATTAGTGGATGCCACCAAATGGGGCCACTACTGACAGGTAATCAGTGGGATCAGATAACCAAATCACTCATTAGAAGACAGTGCAGAGCCTGGCCAAGGCAGGTGTCTGTGGAGGACTGCCAGAGTATTGCTGCAGAGGAGGGGGAGATGCTGGGGTTTTGCATTTGGGGGAGTGTGGGCATGGGGCCTTGATATTGCTAGAGAGAGGTGAGAAAACCTGCCTGGTGGGGTTTGTTGGGGAGAAGGCAAGTGCCTGTGCTTTTTCACACCTTGGTGGTCTCTCCTTAGCACCCAAATATGTCGAGAGAATGGAGTGTTTCTTTTCTTTCCCTTTGCAGTCCACTCTTTGTGACGTGGAAGACGGGGCGAGACAAGCGGCTTCGTGGCTGCATTGGGACCTTCTCAGCCATGAATCTTCACTCAGGACTCAGGGAATACACATTAACCAGGTGACTGTTGAAATAAATGTGAAATTAATTTGCTGAAATCTATAAGGATTCAAGGTTAGGATATTGGAGCAACGTAGTTCAGTTTAATATGCTTCTCAAGAAACCAAACCTGAGAAATGTGTGCTAATTAGTGTAGGGTGATATATCAGGATTTAGTGGAGCATGTTTGCAGCAGCTGAGTTTTGGTTGACATTTTAGGGCTAATGTCAAATCTGCCTTGCCTAACAGTCCTGACACCTTCTGCAGCACATCATTTCTCTCTGCCCGCGGTAGGTGTTGGGCAGCCCTGGGAAGCTTCCACTGGTGTTTGCTATCACACTCTATTAGGTTAGGGAGAGATGCAAATCACTTTCTCTGCAGTAGCAGAGAGAAACTTTTTCCATGGAGGCATGACCCAAGAGGGCACGGCTGAGCATCTCACACTTTTCTTTGGTGTATTAGACAGTATATCTTCTCTTTTCTTCAGTGCACTTAAGGACAGCCGATTTCCCCCCCTGACCCGCGAGGAGCTGCCCAAACTCTTCTGCTCTGTCTCCCTCCTCACTAACTTTGAGGATGCCAGTGACTACCTGGACTGGGAGGTGAGAACAGGTGCATTTGGAACTCTGCATCACTCTCTCATTCCGTTTGGGTTCGGGTTAGTACATGGTGATGTGTCTCCTTCGTTACAGGGGTGTGTGGGGATAGAAGAGACTGGAAGTACATGAAATAGGTCTGGAAAACTAGAAGGGAGGAAGAGGATGGGCTAGCAGTATGCTTTGGGTTGGGAGGGGATCTGAGTGGGAATAAAAGAGACTGGAAGAGTTTTATGGATTGGACCCAATAGGAGATGGGTGTGAATACCTGTGTAAGAACCTGGAAAATGTTCTGATGGTGTGAATAGAAACTGGAAATGAAAAGTAGTTCAGACCAAAGGTATGAATGAATTTTTAGGACCTTTTAGGTGGAAGTGTATTTAGTTCAAGAAGGATTATAAATTGGACTTTGTAGTTGGGCTATTTTTAGCATGATTCTTGTGCAGAGATTTTTGTGTCTCTTGCCTGACATAAGAGATAGAAAACTGTCAGACTTCTGACAAGACTTACCTGAGGAGAAGTGGCAGAGACACTGGTGAGGCTTGTCTGGGAAGGGTGGCAGAGGTCCTTTGTGCTGCTAAGGGAGCTACTCGTGAGACCTGCCTGGCAAGGATGCAGAGTGGGGAACAGAATATCCTTTTCTAGGCAAAAGCCAAACTAGCCACACAGAGAGAGAGATACACCGTTGTGGGAATGACAGCTCTGTCATGGACTCAGTGTTAGCAAACACGTCTTACTTGGCTGTTCATTTCCATCTATAGGTTGGGATCCATGGGATCAGGATAGAGTTCATCAATGAGAAAGGTGTCAAACGCACAGCCACGTATTTACCTGAGGTTGCTAAGGAACAAGGTGGGTTTGAGATGGCAGCCAAGTGTGTCAACACATTGTGTCACAGAATTGGGTAACTTCCCTCCATGGATTGTGGGTTTGAATTGAAATGCTGTTCTCATAGTAGTGCCACGGGGCCACCAGGCTTAATCTGTATAACTGATACTTGATACAGTTGCTGCTGGGTTTTCATCTGGCCTTTCTGTCACCCCACATCTGTGCACAGCTGTATCTGAATGTAAAAATGTTCTAGGGCTTAAGAAATAGAGAATCTCAAAGTATGGATCTTCCAGCTTCATTCAGCATTGCATCTTTCCTCTTCTGTTTCTCCCACCAACTAGGATAACTGCAGGCTGCACAGCACCAACAGGAGAGCCCCTTTCCTCCTCATTCTTGCTAAGTAGCACTCTCCAGAGGAGGGCTGGAAACAGGGCCCCTCTGGAGCACACTTCCCACTCAAATAGAGTAGTGGTCACCATGGTAGCTGTTCAAAATATTGCCTCCTTTCCTCCACCTAGCAGAGTGGAGTGGTCGCATCCTCCTGGCTCTGGGGCAAAAGACTAAGGTAGGAATTTTAACTCTGATCTCTCACATAGCAGTGCTCTGTGCTATCACTAGAACATCAACCCCAACTTTTCTATGTAAAGAGCTACGCATTAGCTTATTTTTAAGGCTTAAGGAGCTCTACTCAAGTGACACGTGATAAAACAGTTTGTGATCCCTGCAACAGAAGCAAGGAACAGACCTTTGTAAGAAGAGAGGTCATATGAAAAATGGAATTACTGTTTCACAGACCAGCTCCAATGAGTTAGAAGGGGTTGGCACGTGCAGATGGTGTGCATGCAGCAGGCCATGTATGTCCAACACTGGGGTTTCTAAAGCTCAAGAGTTTCTTGTTCTGTTGTTTGCTTTTCTAGAGCCCTCAATGCATCTCTTGTCTTTTTGAAACAGCATTTTTATATTGAAAAATTTCCCTTCTATTTGTCCGTAGACTGGGATCAGATCCAGACCATAGACTCCTTACTCAGGAAAGGTGGCTTTAAGGCTCCGATCACCAATGATTTTAGGAAAACAATTAAACTCACCAGGTAAGTTGGTGTATTTGGCATCTTTTAATTTTAATTCATAGTGTTTGGTGGGTAATTTCAAGTATTGCTTAATGTAAGTCTTCATGCCTCTTGCAGGTAAGAAATGTAGTCTGAAAGACAAAAATCACAAATGCCCTGTGTTAGGCATATAATGTACCTGGAATGGAGTGCAATATGTTCAGCCCACGCAGGATCAAAGTTGGCACTTTCTAAGAGAAGTGTCACTGGTTTTAATATTATCATCTGTGTGAAAGATAAAAAGCAGAACCTTCTGAAAGTTGAAAAGGTTGATTTTTCGGGCATTCTTTTCAATGAGCTTCCCTTTCTCAGTGTGCTCACCTGTGGATGCTGTAGCTGTTTGTAGGTGACAGCTGTCCTAAAATCAAACCACAGTGAACGTGGCTGGTTTTCAGAGTTTGCTATTCTGTACCCCCAGCTGTCCCATTGGTTTCTGCTCCCTTTATGTTAGTGAAAATTGGGACATTCAGGTTTTGTATAGAAACACTAATTTATCAGGTCGTTCCTTACCTCTGGAGAAATGAGGTGGGTGTGCAGGGTTTTGTTGGGTTTTTTGTGGGTTTTTTTTAGCAGGAGAGGACAGGGTGAAGGTTTTCATTAAAATCTGGTGTAACATGGTCTTACTGCAACTCCCAAGCACTTCGAAGCTATATGCAGTGTAGTGTGCTTTAGGAGAACCTGGAAAACTTTGGTCTCTGAAGGAACCTCACGTTTTGTGAGTGCTGATTGTGCGACATGGACTAAGTCACATATATGCTATAATAAACCTCACTTTATTTTCTTCACTAGCCTTTCAAATGTGAAGATAACCACAAAAGTAATCAATATTGAAGTACTGGTTATTTAATCTCTGAGCAAACTTTTCATGCCTTTTTTTAACACTGCAAGTGGATAAAAAGAATACCAATTGATCATTTGTTTCCTGTGTGCTACTTGAAGTGTCCCCTTGATCACCTTGAGTAGGGCTCAGCTTTTGGGACACTGAATCTAATTCAAACTCAGATGGGTTATTCAAACTACTGCATGAGGCAGCATGAAAGAAAGTAGTTTATGCAGTTAGTGGGTTCCTCTTGGCTGTTACTGGCTGTTACTGGCAGTGAGCTGAAAGGATGACTTTTTTTTATGTCCAGTCCCTCCATATTGCATAATCTGTTGACAATACTTTCTGTGCCACTCTTCCCATAGGTACCGCAGTGAGAAGGTGACAATCAGTTATGCAGAGTACATGGCTTCCCGTCAGCATTGTTTCCAGAATGGCACTCTTCATGCCCCTCCCCTCTACAATCATTACTCCTGACACACGGCTGCATGACCAGTCCCACTCCCCAGTTGCTGCCAACGGCTACGACATCATCGGGGCAGACGCCTCCTCCTCCTGGTCCAGTTACTTCTATTACTGCACCATTTTATGATGCTAGCTTCCGTTGCCAAGTCTGCCTTCCCGCTGACCTGGGGGGAGGAGGAGAGTGTGACAGAACTTCAGGGGCCCAAGCCTTATCTCAGCCTTCCCTCCACACGGGGATTCCTTGGATTGGGGCTCCAAGCCTGCGAACTGGCGTCAGGTGCAGAAGACCTGTAGGAGTGAAAGTGCCACTTCGGACTGAACCGTTCCCGGGGGTTGGCACACTGGGAACTGGAGGTGTTTGTTATGGAGCCCCCTAGGTCATGTAGGAGCATTCCTCTGGCAGCCTGGGCAACGGAGTCCTACAAAACATTTTTTAGGTTCTTTTTAATTTTTTTTTAACCTCTGGTATCTGTTGTGTCCCGAGAGCTGATCACAGTCTCCACACATTACAGGAGGATGTTGTGATCCTGTGGAGGGTTGAACACCTGGTTAGCACTCCATCCTCATGGACAGGAAACACAGGCGTGAAAAACCAAATCTATTATTTAAATAAACCCTAGAAGGGTAAGTTGGGTTCTGTAGAAATCCTCTAGGTTGTCAGACAGGGCCTGGTGATGAAGCCCCTGTGAAAAATGCTGTTCTGCCTGTAAGAGAGGGAATGGCACATGCTGTGTGCATGGAGGGAAAAGATGCTCAAATGTCTCTGGACAGTCTACTCTGTTATGACCAAGTTCTGTTTGCAAATATTTGTAACAGAGCCTGACAGGATTAGGGCTAGGGAAGGGTTTCAGGGCATTGACTGTAGTCATACAAGTGAGACTAGTGACTGAAACTTGTTTAACTTAAGCTAAGTCTTGGGGACCTTCCTTTTGCTGGGACAGCCACTTTCTCTGGTGTGACTACTGATCTTGAGAGCTGTGAGCATTCCGTGGATGGCAGGAGCGCTGCAGTTTCACTGCTGAGACTTGTCTTACTCTGCTTAGTCATTACCACATGGAGGCAATGAGTGGGGAAACCTGTGTTACCCAAACTCTGTGAAACCTGCGTGCATCCTGTATTTCTTCTCCCATGGCTGATGGTTACCAGAAATACTCTGTTCTGAGAGGAAGCTGTTGCTCTGCAGCATCTTTGAAGGATGGCACAAACTCCTAATTATGACAGTGAGGTCACTGGAGTTCAAAATAACGTGGGGTGTGGTTGGTTGGGTTATTTTCCAAGTCCCTGGAGGGTCAGCAAGGATCAGAAAAGAAAATACAAGTGCATAGCAGAGTAATGGCTGTTTGGTTGCATGTGTCTTAAAGCCTGCTTGTGTGTATAATTGGCTGTGTTGGAGCCTGAAATTCTGCCCTGGCATGGCTGGGAACAGCACTGGTGGAAGGCTCAGAGCTGCAGGCTGCTGCTGCTGGTCCCAGAGAAGCAGCAGAACTGTGCAGCTCATGTTGATGTAACATTCTTGTGCTGGAGGAGAGGTAATGGCTGTTTGGTTGCATGTGTCTTAAAGCCTGCTTGTGTGTATAATTGGCTGTGTTGGAGCCTGAAATTCTGCCCTGGCATGGCTGGGAACAGCACTGGTGGAAGGCTCAGAGCTGCAGGCTGCTGCTGCTGGTCCCAGAGAAGCAGCAGAACTGTGCAGCTCATGTTGATGTAACATTCTTGTGCTGGAGGAGAGAGACGTGAGGGAGAGGAAAGGGGTCTGGGTAATAAATTCTGCCCTGGCATGGCTGGGAACAGCACTGGTGGAAGGCTCAGAGCTGCAGGCTGCTGCTGCTGGTCCCAGAGAAGCAGCAGAACTGTGCAGCTCATGTTGATGTAACATTCTTGTGCTGGAGGAGAGAGACGTGAGGGAGAGGAAAGGGTCCTGAAAGGTAATAGTGCAATATCGACACAGCTTTCCTCCTGTACTGGGTCAGTCTTACAAATTGCCACTTTTCCCTGGTGATGTTGTTGAAAAGCAATTGAAGCTGAAGGGATTGTTTCATGACTTCCTGCTGCTGAGAATCAATCGGTCTGGTCACAAACTCCAGGCGTTTGTAGTGACTGTCCCAGGTGCCACAGTGATGGGGGAGGATGGGGTCAGCTCTGGACATACCCCTCACCTTTCAGCTGTCAAACAGTATGATACATAGGGCTACACTCATTACTGTTCAAGTGTTCTATGTTAGAATTTAATTTCTCAAACGTTTAAAAAAAAACAGCAAAAAAAATGGTGCTAAAACTTCCCCCCTGAGCACGCACGGTGAGACTGGTCATGCAGGCGTCAGTGCCAGGCTTTCCAATATCCTCTTTCTTTTTCAAATGTTTGCCCTGTTCTGTGTCTTCAACAGTGTATAGTGTTTTCCTGATTTCAGTTTCTTTGACTAGGGGATGACTAAGGGGTGGGGTGGGGAGGGTTAGGTGTCATTTTTTAAAGAACAGAATTTTAGGATTGAGTGACTTGGTTGGTTTAAGCCTGAAGTGGGACAGATGGTCTGGGACAGGGGAAGTTTTATCCTCTCCCACTTCCATTTTCCCAGTCAGTCTGTTTAAAACACAAAAAAAAAATCTATAAAAAAAAAAACAAAACACAAAAAAATACCCCAAACAAAAATGCCTCTAAATATGTACTGTGTACTTGTCGTGTTGCAGTGAGAAGAGAAGCTGGCAGGTCAGAACCACTGGTCTGCTGCCCGAGGAACAGGCCTTCAGCTTTAGTCCCATAAGGGTCCAGCTATAAAATCAGTTGAAAAGTGTGTCAATAGCTCAGAGAAATGTGTGACAAGGACAGGTGGTCTCAGGAAATAATCCCATTTCTAGATCATTACACGGCAGCTATGCATAAGGATGAAAGAGGTGAACTAGAAACAGGGTGTACTTTGAGTTGCCCCAGGGTGGTGGCAACCAAAATCAGCGACCCAGTGGTGTAAGGATTCCTCTAGGGCTGCTTGGCTGGGACAGCAGGTTAGAACTGCTCCTGAAAACAGCTGTTACCTGGTTTGATCCGGATTAACTCATCCTTAGAAGCAAGTGCCTTATGGTCTAGGAGGGCTTATTCTCATGACAACCACAACTGAGAAATAATCTCACTGCAATGAAGAAATGTCTTTGTTTTCCAGTAACTACAGGAGAATGTCTTTGATCACTGGAGTCTGTCAGTGTTGGAATGTTTCCACTGTGAGGTTCTTAATTTTTTCATATTGTTCAACAGTCAATCTCAGCTGAGGCCATTTCAGTTTGGGAACATTTTCTGGTCAAAATATCACATATCTACAATTTATCAGAACAAGAAAAAAATCTGTAAGGAAATCTACGTTAATTTTAACCTTTTCACAGAATAATTTGTTTCCATAGTACATTAACAAACCTCTGCAATCTTCACTGACACTTAGTGCTGTTTTCTGTTTGTATTCTGGAAATTACATGTTGTTTTCTTGGTTTGTTTTTTTTTTTTTTTTTTTTGGTTAATTTATTTCCTTAAAGCAGGAGACCTCTTTTGACCTTCAGTGCAGAGATGTCAGACCAATTCTTTGTATTACACTTGGTTGCCTCCTACCTATATAATAACTTCTGAGTGTAAATAATTGAACTCTATCCTCTAATGAAGTATTGTAGAGAATAAATCATAATGGATAAAGACTTTTTGTACTGTCCTTTTTGTATGGGCTCTCACTGGCTTTGTGGGGGATAAGATGAAATCATTCTCATCTGCAAACAATATGTTCTAGGTGTGAATAACACATCTCTACATGACACCTGTCCAGAACCAGGGAGGTTGCCAGAGGGGGTTGGCAGCTGTCTGGAAGCACAGAAATAGCCCAACAGGCTTGCTAGAAGAAAGCCATGAAAAACAGTAGGAAAATTAAAACCAGGTATTAAATATGTTTGATTAATAAGGGCACAGCAGTGTCTTTGTATCCTGAAATAATGTTTGCTTGATGACAACTTTCTATCAGTTATTGTGATAGTGAATATATTTATATTTAAAGCACATACAGAATTCTGTGAATCTGTCTTAAACCATCAAAATTGTGCTTTGGTTTTTTTGTCTTTTAAAATGGACTAATGAGAACAGATAGTCTGTAGTTTGAGGCCCTGGTCTTCAGGTTATACAAAAATAGTATTTCAGAAAAAAAGAAGTACCCATCTTTCTAAATACTTCCTATGTTAATGTTTGGATTGGGACAGGATTAACTGATTTGTATAACCTCTGGCTCAAATGTTTTTTTCCATACACTCTCAGGTTATTGTTAATTTTTTCTCTATGGCAGAGATCCTACGTTTTCTTGTAGCTCTTGAGAAGGACAGCCCTGGAGATCAAGAAACACTCGTAAGACCCCAAAACCCACCAAACAAAGCAAGGGGAGGGAGGATAGTTTTGACTTATATTTGCCTGAGAAGCTCATTGACTGCAGTGCAGCTACAAAGGAAAAACCTGTTTTCAGTCCATATGCTGCTGGTAGTGGTGAGGCTGGAAAGTGACCCCCCAAAGCAGTGTGAGGAAGGGGTCAGGAGGGCTCTGGCTAATGGGAGTTCCAGGTGACTCCAGTTACCTGTGTAACTGCCATCCACTGCTGTCACGTGCCCAGGGAAGTGAGGGAGTATATCCTCTCAGCTTTGTTGGGAGAATACAGTGATTTTTTGGTGTATTTTTATATCACATGCTTTTCCTTACTTGATTTTTTGGCTTCATACTGAATCTGTTAGACATAGAACCTCTGTCTGGTGCCTTTCACCAGAGGCTGTTCTGTGCACACTGTGTTCTGTCCCCACAGGAACACTCAGCAGCTCACAGGGAGAAGGAGCCCAGGTAGAAGGGGGTGCATATGGCTGCACACAGAAATAGGTCAATCCAGGCTAAATATAAATGAGGATCATTCTCCTGAAAACACTTTCTTCTGTTGTTACTTCTGTTTGAAATAAGAAACAAAATGAGTTAGTCACGTAGTTCTCACTTCTTTCTAACATCAGTTTACAGTAAAAGGTTAGGAGGAATTTCTACAGGATACTTCAAATGAGGGATACTTGAGCTTTTTTATGCTCAACGCAAAAAATTTGGTTTTGCCTAATTGTGACTGAGAAATGTCACTCTTTGCAGATAAAAATGAAACCCAGAACACTTGCCCACGCAGCCCAACGAGTTACTGTTTGTACTGACCCATGTGTTACGAGGATAGCTCTGAAACTGAATTGCAGTACATGGTGCAAGATGGCACAGAAGTTCATACACTGGGTGTGCTACATTCTGGGAAAAGATGACTTGTAAATATGTTGGATGATCACTCACGAAAGAGAAAGCACAGAAGACTGTTACCATGTTCCTTAAAACAAGTGTTTGTTTCTGCAGCTTGAACAATATCCAGATTGTTCAACCATGGTTTTTTTCTTATAGTCAGCTGGGCTGCCATGAATTCTTATACAATCAGTTTGATAGTATGTCTAGATGTCATATATGTATTAAAAACCTTAACAGATGTGCACTCCGAGGCTTTACTACGACTTTATTACTGGATAGTAATAGAACTTTGCATTGCTCATACATGCTCATTCATTATAGTTTTGGATATATAATTCTAAGTGGAGTAAAAATAAAGGTAAAATTGGTGTGAAAACCTAAACCTGAAGAGTTGGACTTTAGGAATGCAGATGAATTTTGTGCAATACTGGCTGTGGTGGCACATGGTGCTCTCAGTGGGTGGTAATCTCCACAAGGATCTGCTCCTATCACATTGGCACTTCACTGAAAATACATAATTACTGCTAGGGAGCTTAAAAAGCTGCTAGGAAAATCACTTTTCTTCTGCTGGTGCATTGGAAGGAAAGCATGTTACAAAATAGGGTTATACTAATAATAGAATATACTTGTTATTCCTTCTTCCTACATTTGATTACACAGAGGTATTTAGCTAAGTGTTTTGTCAGATCTGTGCTGCTGCAATTAGTTGTTTCAGTCTGTGTTTGAACTGTGGCAATGCAGAAATGACCATATTAGGTCTGTCTGACAATCCACTACCCAATAGCATGTCCCCAGCAAGGATCAATGCTTTTTGCCCTGGAATATTAGGAGCTCCATTCATGATAAATTACATTTGGCCACGTTTTTCTCTTTTATCGGTTCATTTTAGGATATGACCAGTAATTATGCCTCAAACTTCCTACAGTCATTCCCTTTATTTGATTTAGCTTATCTCCCTGTTCTATGCATTTTTTGCAGTTGAATTGATAAATACTGAAACAGTCACTATCAGAGAGGAAGAAGCCAGTGCAGTTTAAAAATAGCAGAAAGTCAGGTACTCCGATCTGTTATGTTTGTTGCAGCAGCTGAACCATATTTACTGTGGGTTTGGTAAGTTCATTTTTTAAATTCTTAAAAAAAAGAAGGGGGAGCAGGTTCCATTCAGGAATGTTCTTATTTAACTCTTGAGCCCTTAACTGAACGTGTCAGTGATAACAAACTTGTCTTTCACCACAGCCTCTCTAGCTGTACCTATAAACTCCTGCACGAGTCTGGCTTTCTCTTTAGTTTTTGTATACTTAGGTAGAATGGGTCCTTGGGGAAAATCTAAAGGGAAATGAATAACTTAAACCTCTGCAAACTACCTAGTGCTCTGAGAGCCGTGATGTTCTGAGTCGATGGGTGGCTTGAGGAGCCACCAGGACTCCAAGTGGTTTTAAATGCTTCTCTTACCAATCTGGGAGGGGTTGTCTTGTTTTCTTGTAAGCCTAATTGAAAGTGTTTCATTTGCCAGATGTTCCCCAAGCTATTTCCATTCCATCTTCCTGAATGTCTTTCTGCTTGTACCACTTAGCAAATTACTTTCCAATCAGTTTCTCTGCTATGCTCATTATCCAGGTAAAAAATACTAAAAATCTACAATTCAATCTCTTCATGTTCTTATGGTTTATTTTTAATGTCTTCCTTTTCCTGGCATGCAGGAAACAGTTCACCTGGGCACAGATGCAGGTTCATGAGAACAGGACTGGTTTCATCATAAATCCCCCAACAGTCAATTTTTGCTTTCTTTAAAGGTGCAGGATGACACAGTAAGGGCTGATAAGATGATTACTTTAAGAGTCTTAGGCTGGTTAGGTACTTATATGTGAGCTCTCCAGGGAAAATACTACTCTGTAAGTTATTTTGTTGGCAGCGTCAGAAAAACTATGTTCATTTTCAGCTTGCCTACGACTTTTAAGGTCTGTAGATTACTGCCTGAATAAGTCACCTTCCTTATGAAGTGTGTTATTTATCATATCAATACTCTTCCTTACAGACAAAGGTCAATTCATCAGAGTGACCTAGACAGGAATTCTGGCACAGGCTGTCAGTTTTCCTAAGGTTGGGGTTTGCTGTCTAGGTGGAGGATGTTTGGGCAGCAAAACGGAGCAGGTAACTCTCTGATCACTCTGGTGTGATGTGCTGCCTCGGTGCCCCCGGTGCTCCTGGGTGAATGGGTGCTGCTGTGCAGCCTGACCAAGGGGAGCAGCACAGCTTTGAGCTCTGGCTACTTCCCAGAGGACAGAGCAGGCAAGAAGGGTTTGCTCATGTGAAAGATGTTTGCCTCAGCATTCCTCACAGCCTGCCCTCAGGCCTGGCTCATTGGTCTTCACAGAAGCAGTGCTCAGCACCTCACTGCTTTCCCTCCATAGGAGCCAATTGCTAAGCAAGCTTAAACACCCCTCTGAGGTCTGTTTTGTGCCCTGTTCCTGCACTTCTCCCCTGGTGCTCTGATAACAAGAAGTAGGTTCCAAAGATACCAATCAAGCATAACAAGCTAACAGTCCATAACAGGACACTGCTGTATCTTACCAGACATATAGAGAAGACACAAACCAAGATCTCTATCTTACCAGACATATAGAACACTACCAGGGAAGACATAAATCAAGAATTAGAATGCTAATTCTAGGATTGCTGTAGCTAATTAACATAGAAGAGTGTTGAGCTCACTAAGATGGTAAAAACAAGTATAAAGTGCATGTGCTAAGGGATGAGGTGAAACGTTCAAACTGATGAAGACCACAAGCCTTCCTCTTGAAGACTCCCAGACAAGCACCAGGGACCGTTGGGCCAATGTCAAATAGGGTGGAGTGAGGGAGGAGAATGTGAGAATGATTTCCAAGCACTACTTGTAACAATAATCACCTATTCCTGGAAATAATGAATATGTATGAGTATTCAATGTATATAAACTGTGAAGTTTTTGTCCCTGGTTGCACAAGTTTGGTGGAGCGATGCCCCTTGTGCCCAGCGCTGAATAAACAAATACCTGCTACTCAGACATGCATGTGAGTGTTTATTTTCCAGGTTTTCTCAGCATCAGTCCCACAGTGGTAACCACGTGTTCCTGGAGAAGAGGAGGCTCAGGGGAGACCTCACCCTCTGCAACTCCCTGACAGGAGGTTGGAGTCAGGCGGAGGTTGGTCTCTGCTCCCAGGCAACCAGCAGCAGGACAAGAGGGCACAGACTCAAGCTCTGCCAGGGGAGGGTTAGGTTGGATATTGGGAAGAGATTTTTTACAGAGAGAGTGCTCAGGCATTGGAATGTGCTGCCCAGGGAGGTGGTGGATTCACCATCCCTGGAGGTTTTCAAGCTGAGACTGGATGTGGCACTTAGTGCCATGGTCTAGTAACCACGGTAGGGTTGGACTTGGTGATCTTTGAGGTCTCTTCCAACCCGGTTAATTCTATGATTCCATGACTTTATACCCTCTGCAGCGGCAGCAGTGCCCAGGGAAGCATCAACCTTCCACCCCGCACACGGCGCAGAGCCCCTCTGACACTGCCCTCAGCCCC
>NW_008670126.1:0-787 GCF_000695815.1 Acanthisitta chloris | reverse complement strand
CAGACAAGACAGACAGCACACGTACTCCGTTTGCTCAGGCTCTACTCCTCTCACCCCTCTGCCTGCTGGTCTGGGCTGCTGAAGGAGTGCTCAGGCCCCAATCCCACAAAAGAGGCATCTTCCAGGCCAGAGGGAGGCTGAATGTCAACTTTCCAAGCAGACGGAGGCTGCAAGTCCTTATCCCAAGCAGGTGGAGCGTCATCATCTTCCAGTACAACAGGAGTCTCAATGACATCCTCCATTACAGAGGGACACTGCATGTCATCCTCCAGGACAGAGGGAAGCTGGATGTCATCTTTAGCTTCTGCTTTGGAAACAGAGGGAGCTGCAGGAGCTGCTGATGCTGGGTTTGTGCTCTGTGGACAGACAGCAGCACAAGGGACTACATCTCATTTATCACCTTATTTATCTTCAGCTATAGATCCAGCTAGACTAAGGAGAAATGGGATTCTGAGTTGGTCCAAGTAAAAATGGGCTAATTAGACAGTGCTGCATATTGTTGGGAATTAGCTATTCCACCATGGCTAAAACCAGCAACCAATCTTGTGCCTGCAAAACCAGACTTACAGCTGCTCAAAAGCTCTTAAATAAAAAATGAAGGCTCGATTGCTCACGTCTGCAAGCAATCAGAAATTCTCCCACAAATCCCCGTTTGTTTTTGAGCAATCCAGACTTGCTTCACGGTTTTACTAATCCTTCTAGAAATTAATCTTACAAACACATGATATCAACATCAACAACAAACCTATAACAAACAAAATAACCTTATTTTAACTAAATCTTTAGC
>NW_008670125.1:0-753 GCF_000695815.1 Acanthisitta chloris | reverse complement strand
TGCCCAGGTGCCCCAGGTGCCCCAGGTTGGTACCCCTGACCCCTCCAGGTGCGCCCAGGTGGGTGCGCCCCGCCCCCCTGACACCCTCCAGGATGCCCAGGTGCCCCAGGTGCCCCAGGTGTGCCCCCCTGAGCCCCTAAGGTGTGCCCAGGTGCCCCCAAGGATGCCCAGGTGCCCCAGGTGCCCCAGGTGTGCCCCCCTGAGCCCCTAAGGTGTGCCCAGGTGCCCCCAAGGATGCCCAGGTGCCCCAGGTGCCCCAGGTGTGCCCCCCTGAGCCCCTAAGGTGTGCCCAGGTGCCCCCAAGGATGCCCAGGTGCCCCAGGTGCCCCAGGTGTGCCCCCCTGAGCCCCTAAGGTGTGCCCAGGTGCCCCCAAGGATGCCCAGGTGCCCCAGGTGCCCCAGGTGTGCCCCCCTGAGCCCCTAAGGTGTGCCCAGGTGCCCCCAAGGATGCCCAGGTGCCCCAGGTGCCCCAGGTGTGCCCCCCTGAGCCCCTAGCCCCGGGTGTGTCCCCCTGCCCCTGCCAGGCCTGCCCAGGTGGGGCAGGTGCCCCATGTGGGTACCCCTGACCCCCTCAGGTGTGCCCAGGTTCCCCTCAAGGATGCCCAGGTGCCCCAGGTGTGCACCCCTGACCCCCTCAGGTGTGCCCAGGTGCCACAGGTGCCCCATGTGTGCCCCCATACCTGCTCAGGTGTGCGCAAGTGCCCCTCAGTGATGCCTAGGTGCCCAAGGTGTGCCCCCCTGACCCCCTGAGGT
>NW_008670124.1:0-2819 GCF_000695815.1 Acanthisitta chloris | reverse complement strand
GATGTTCTGCTCAGTTCCTTTCCTAACATTTTTTTTTTTATGTTCAAAAAGGCTTTTTAGTATCTAGCAGCCTGAAGACTCTCAAGACACGTTTCATGATACCTTCAGCATATACATCCCTTAGAATCACAGAATCACAGAATCAACCAGGTTGGAAGAGACCTCCAAGATCATCGAGTCCAACCCTTCCATGGTTACTAGCCCATGGCACTAAGTGCCACATCCAGTCTTGTCTTGAAAACCTCCAGGGATGGTGAATCCACCACCTCCCTGGGCAGCCCATTCCAATGCCTGATCACTCTCTCTGTGAAAAATCTCTTCCTAATATCCAACCTAAACCTCCTCCCCTGGCAGAGCTTGAGTCTGTGCCCTCTTGTCCTGCTGCTGGTTGCCTGGGAGAAGAGACCAACCCCCACCTGACTCCAACCTCCTGTCAGGGAGTTGTAGAGGGTGATAAGGTCTCCCCTGAGACTTCTCTTCTCAATGCTAAACAACCCCAGCTCCCTGGGGTTACAAATGAATGACAAAGAAAGAAGGAAAGAAAGAAAAATAAAGACAGAAAGAGAATAAGAAAGGAAGAAAAAATAAAGGAAGTTGAAATACAAAGTGAATGAAAGAGAATAAGAAAGAATGAGAAACTTAGAGAAAGTAAGAAAGAAACAAAAGAAAGAAAGAAAGAAAGAGATAGAGAGAAACAAATTATAAAGAATGAAAGAAAAAATGAAAAAGAAAGAATAAGAAAGAGAAAGAGAGAGAAAGAGAGAAAGAGAGAAAGAGAGAAAGAGAGAAAGAGAGAAAGAAAGAAAGAAAGAAAGAAAGAAAGAAAGAAAGAAAGAAAGAAAGAAAGAAAGAAAGAAAGAAAGAAAGAAAGAAAGAAAGAAAGAAAGAAAGAAAGAAAGAAAGAAAGAAAGAAAGAAAGAAAGAAAGAAAGAAAGAAAGAAAGAAAGAAAGAAAGAAAGAAAGAAAGAAAGAAAGAAAGAAAGAAAGAAAGAAAGAAAGAGAAAGAAAGAAAGAAAGAGAGAGAGAGAACGTAGGAAAGAAAGAAAGAATTAGAAAGAAAGGGAATTAGAAAAAAGAAATAATGAAAGAGAGTCAGAAAGAAAGAAAGAAAGAAAAAAACAGAAGAAAAAAAGGAAAGGAAAAAGGAATGGAAAAAAGGATAGGAAAAAGGAAAGGAAAAAAGGAAAGGAAGAAAGGAATGAAAAAAGGAATGGAAAAAAGAATGGAAAAAGGAAAGGAAAGAAAGGAATGGAAAAAAGGAATGGAAAAAAGGAATGGACATAAGGAATGGAGAAAAAGAAAGGAAGAAAGAAAAGGAAAAAACAAAAGGAAGAAAGGAAAAGAAGAAAGGAAAGGAGAAGGAAAAGAAAGGAAGAAAGGAAAGGAGAAAGGAAAAGAGAAAGGAAGGGAGAAAGAAGAATGAAAGAAAAAAGAAAAAGAAAGAAAGAAAGAAATAGAAAGACAGAAAGAAAGAGAAGTAGAGAAAAGGAAATAAAGACAAACAGAGATAAAGTAGGAAAGAAAGAGAATTAGAAAGAAAGATAATTAGAAAAAAGAAAAAATGAAAAAGAGTCAGAAAGAAAGAAAAAAGAAAGAAAAACAGAAGAAAAAGGAAAGGAAAAAAGGAAAGAAAAAAATGGAATAAAAAAAGGAATGGAAAAAAGGAAAGGAAAAAAGAATGGAAAAAAGGAATGGAAAAAAGGAAAGAAAAAAGGAAAGAAAGGATGTGAAGAAAGGAAAGGAGAACGGAAAGGAAGAAAGGAAAGGAGAATGGAAGGGAGATAGAAGAATGAAAAATGAAAAAAAGAAAGAAAGAAAGAAAGAGAAAGAAGCAAGCAAGAAAGAAGGAGAAATATAGAAAAATAAAGAGAAATAGAAAGTAGGAAAGAAAGAGAATTAGAAAGAAAGATAATTAGAAAAAAGAAAAAATGAAAAAGAGTCAGAAAGAAAGAAAAAAGAAAGAAAAACAGAAGAAAAAGGAAAGGAAAAAAGGAAAGAAAAAAATGGAATAAAAAAAGGAATGGAAAAAAGGAAAGGAAAAAAGAATGGAAAAAAGGAATGGAAAAAAGGAAAGAAAAAAGGAAAGAAAGGATGTGAAGAAAGGAAAGGAGAACGGAAAGGAAGAAAGGAAAGGAGAATGGAAGGGAGATAGAAGAATGAAAAATGAAAAAAAGAAAGAAAGAAAGAAAGAGAAAGAAGCAAGCAAGAAAGAAGGAGAAATATAGAAAAATAAAGAGAAATAGAAAGTAGGAAAGAAAGAGAATTAGAAAGAGAATTAGAAAAAAGAAATAATGAAAGAGAGTCAGAAAGAAAGAAAAAAGAAAAACAGAAGAAAAGGGAAAGGAAAGAAAGGAAAGGAAAATGGAATGGAGAAGAAGAATGGAAAAGAAGAATGGAAAAAAAGGAATGGAAAAAAGGAATGGAAAAAAGGAATGGAGAAAAAGAAAGGAAAAATAAAAGGAAGAAAGGAAAGGAAGAATGGAAAGGAGAAAGGAAAGGAAAGGAAAGGAAAGGAAAGGAAAGGAAAGGAAAGGAAAGGAAAGGAAAGGAAAGGAAAGGAAAGGAAAGGAAAGGAAAGGAAGAAAGGAAAGGAAAAAAGAATGGAAAAAAGGAAAGGAAAAAAGGAAAAGAGAAAGGAAAAGAGAAAGGATGGGAGAAAGAAAGAAGAAAGAAAGAAAAGAAAGAGAAGGAGAGAAAAATATAGAAAAAGAAATAATGAAAAATAGAAAGTAGGAAGGAAAGAAAGAGAATTAGAAGGAAAGAAATAATGAAAGAGAAAGAAAGAAAAAAGGAAGAAAAACAGAAGAAAAAGGAAAGGA
>NW_008670123.1:107691-133283 GCF_000695815.1 Acanthisitta chloris | reverse complement strand
GGGAGGAGAGCGGGACCCGTCGGGGCTCAGCGCGGATTCGGCCGAGGATGCTGCGGAGAGTTGGCTGCGCGCCTGGGAGGAAGGGGTTAATGGGCAGCGCGCTCTGGATTTGGTTAGGACTTTAAAGGGACTTAAAAAAAATGTTGGGCTGTGTGATCTCCCCGTCTAACTTTTATGTGGGCGAGTGTGTCATGTGTATGAGAAGTCAGACCGGCTCCCGGCTATCTCCGGCT
Organism: Acanthisitta chloris; assembly: GCF_000695815.1. NCBI lineage: Eukaryota > Metazoa > Chordata > Aves > Passeriformes > Acanthisittidae > Acanthisitta > Acanthisitta chloris. Next base: position 133,050 of record NW_008670123.1, on the reverse strand, counting down.
TGGGGGGGATCAGCGCTCCGAACACAACGGGGATGTTTCCTAACTCATTGTTAGGGAGGGTTTTTTTGTCCGAAAAAAATGCTTTATGAAAGGAAATTAACAACCAGCTACACACACACACACACAGAGCGGAAAAAACAAACAAACGAGGAAAAATAACAGCGGAGGTACATTAGATACATTGAGGACACCAGAGTGCTACAGTTCTCCATGTGGATGCTCCGCAGCTGAATCCAGCTGTGGGCAAACACCTGGTTGTTGCTGAAAAGAAGGCGATCAGAATTCAAGAGTATTAGTTAATAAGTGCCTGATCCTGTTGACCCTGTTCTGGTTCACCCACTCAGCTATGCGGGGGTGTTGAAGAAGGTGTCCTGCCAGTTAAACCAATTATAGCTGGCAAGGAGCAGTCATCAGCATTAGTGGAGGAGTTGGAGGTGAGGCCCAGTCGCCCTGTGTTGTGCCCTAGTGTTTTCTGAACTTAAACAGCAGCTTTCTAAGTCCAGCAGAGAGACAGCTTTAACCCTCTGTGTCACAAAAAATCCAGGTTGCCTTTTCAGCTCTGCTTGTCTTGTGATACTTCCATGAGGGTTTTGTATCTCAGGGCTGGAAGTTTGTACTGCAGATAGGGACAAAACTGATGTACCATGAGCAGAGGATGTAGAAATTCCCATGCTTGAGGTATTTGGTTGGAGGAGGAAAACTGGAGTGTTGTGTTGCAGAGCACACTGAGGACCTTCCTATGTTATTTGACTGGAGCTCCATGTCTAGTTTTTCCCAAGCTTTCCTTCCAGGCAAGGCCACAGAACAGACAAGCAGCCTAGCATGGAAAAATAGGGACTTGGGTTAATGAGCAATGCTGTGTCATGAAGACTTGGTACAAGCCTTTTGTCTTAGGACCCTAAACATGTCTAAAGAAACAAAAAAACCCAGGGAGGAGAGAATCCTTTTAGTCAATGGGGAAGTGCCTAACAGGATTTGTGGAGAGGCTGGAATTGCACATGAAATCTTATTTGTAGCCCTAACTGGGGATCAGACCTGAACTTACTGAATGCATACATACAATATTTTCACAAATACTCTCAAATCTGTAAGGCTTACAGCTAGTTATCCCTGGACACCAGGGCAGAATTCAGAGGCAAAACACAAAGGGTGTTAGAAATTGCCATATACTTTTGTAAAAGCCAAGCTGAACACAAGGATAAACAGTTGTTTAAACTGTGGCAAATTTAATGAACAGATTAGGATGCTTGCTGAGTGAGACTCATGCTGTGCAAAATTCTTTGCTGCTCAATGAGATGTGTAATTTAGATCAAATATTTGGATGTGCTGTTTGAGGTAAAAAACATCATTCAGTAGATTGCACTTTTTAGGAGAGCGTTAATTAATATTCTTTTCAAAGTCAGTTGATTTATTTTATTTCAATTATAAACCTCCTACAGCTGATAACAGTGAAGCTAAAATAGGCCTTTCAGGTTAAGGACTCTTGATAATTTTATGTTGTTTGTTTTTAAGTGATCAGCTATTTAAGAGGATGAAAGGGCTCCTTGTCTTTGGCTGCTGGCTGGTTTTATTTTCCTCTTTGTTTATATAGACAGCTTTTGAGTGTGTTGTCATTTGTTAGGCTCCTAATTTGCCATATTTTTCGGAATTTAAGATTGTATTCTGTTTTTTCCTGGTGTTATCGTGGTGGATGAGAGAACTGGCTTGTAGTAAGCAATCAGTTTTGGAGATATTTTAATAGGGTCTTATGTAGCTATTTAAATCCAAGTGCATGTTTTCAGGCAGTTTCTGTGGAGCAAGAGAAGTCATCCCAATTCTGGGAAAAGGGGAAGGAAAATTGTTGAGAGGGTAGTCTGATAAGGTAGAATTCACTAGCACCTGAATTGCAGCATCACAATAAACCTGAACAATGGCCATAAAACTGCCTTTATTCCTTATGTTTGATCTCTCTCAAAGGGCAGTAAGAGGATATGAATCTTATCACTCTTTTCCTTAAGTGATGTATAGGAGAACAAGTTATACAGGCCTCACACGACACTATTCCTGCCAATACAGGCAAGATGATAAAGCTTTGATTTCAGTGACATGAACACATTGATGTTGGTCCTGTTATCAGCTTCTTTTAAAGGGTATTTTACTGCATATACCCTTTTCAATTCAAACTTAGGCCCTCTAAAGCTTTATAAATATGTTAATCTGTGTTTAGAAAATGTAAAGATAACATAGTTTGGAGATGCTCTGCCTAGTAAAGGCAGGAGATTGGTAATATGTATAGTTACACCGTGAATATTGGCTTCAATGATTATTCATAGAGGGGTGAAAGGGGTGAATGGAGTAGGTGAAAGTGCATCACAGTGAGCTCTGTCACTCCTCTTCCTTCCTTTGAAAGCTGAAGTCTGAAGTGAATCACGGCCTGTGAGTGGGAACATAGTAAGCAAAAATAACACAAAGCTGAATGCTTAAGATAATGGGTGAAAGCTGGAAAATATCCAAAGACATAGATACTTGGTGGGCAGAGGAACTCTGTGAGGTTTCAGGCTAGCAGAACGAGGTACTGAAAACACTCCTGATGGGTGTCAGCAGCTAACCATCACTCACTTCATAAAGCTTTGATACCAGTGGTGCCTGTGGAAGCTCTTCCAGTTAGGAGGCTGCTTGAGCCAGATGGGAATTGTACCCTGTGTGATTGGGATGTTGGCAATGAGAAGGAAAACTTTCCCTGTATCTCGTCCCTAGAGCTGTTCCATAGTCTGTACTAAAGCTGTGGGATAGATGTGTTGACCTGCTTGTTTCCTCCCTGGCCATGTTTTTCATGTGACCCCTCTCCTTTTTCAGATGAGTGATTTTGGGATCAGGAACATGGATCAAGTAGCTCCTGTGTCGAGCATGTACAGAGGAATGCTCAAGGTAAGTCCTCTTTGAGTGGTCACCTTCTAAACCCAACTGGGGCATCTCCAGCTAATGCATTTATTGTGTTCTTATTGGTGTTGGCACAAGAATTGTATAAGTCAAGGTGAACACAGGTTTTAATTGCTTCCTTATAACCTCTAATTTTCTTCTAGAGTATTCCCACTGAGTTCAGTGGAGATGTGGAAAGCAAAACTGAAATCAGAGTGTAACTCTTGCACCCTCAACCCTCTCCCGTAAGGAGGCTTCCTCCCTCCATTCCCTAAATCCTAAGAATTTGAAAATGAAAAGTAGACAAGAACTGAGCTCAGAATTACTGGTGTTGGTGGAACTTTTGCCTAAATAAAGGTTAAAGGATTGGCAGTAAGGGTGGTCTTTGTATCTTTACCTTGATGAACCTAGCAGAGGATTGTTCCTATAGGAATGGTTAGATCTGGTACATTCCTGAGCCTTGTTTGGAATAAAAGTGGGTTATTCACTTACTACATGCAACTTTTATCAATGGAAGTTCAGCACATTGTAAGAAAACAGAGATATTTATTAAATATATTTTGTCTTTAGATAGGCTGTGTCTGTTACCATGTTTGGAAAGGGGTTTACATACCAGGGTCAAATGAGCAGCAGACTATAAAGACTCAGTCTTTAAGGGCTTCCCTCCTCCCTGTTCATGCAAGTTGTTTCTTAATCCCAGCATCAATTTTTTGCACAGCACTGATTAATATAAACCAAATAAAGGTTAAGGAGATCCTTTCTGCTCTGATTAGATTTGAGGAATTTCTGTGTTTCGAGGAATCAGTTAGTGAGACTCTGGTGTGCTGAATGCTCTGATGTTTTATGTCCCCTCTCACCTTTTTTCTCCTGCTCACAACAACAACAAAATCCAGTAGATCCCCCAACTTCGGAGCTGTGTGCTCTGTGACACAGTGATTGCTCTAAGCAGTTACTCAGTATTCCGTTTTTACAGAATTAGGTTGAAAAGAGACCTGTATTCTATTATTTTATAGCTGTTCACATTTCTCTTTACTTTGTCTTGTAATAATTACTTTTACATATGGTGAAAAGCCAAATAAAATAGTTGTGTAACTGATAGAATAAGCAGAAGTTATTCTACATTGGGGATTTTTCCTCATTATTACTACTATTAAATCAAGAACCTGCTTAAACATTAATTTTCTCCTGTTTGAAATATGAAACCAGTACAGTATGGATTTTACTCATTCACATGCCACAGCATTTTTTCCAGTGACTCAGGATAAGGGTCAGCTATTTACACAAAATGCAGGAGTTTCCAGATTGTGTTGAAAGAACTTGCCTTTTTCTCTTAGGTACTGGTGATGAGTCACTGCTTTTATCTAGTAATGTATAAAGAATCTTTTACTAACAGATTTGGCAGTTGTTATTAACTTGTTTTATGTGAATATGAGCCTTTTCATGGGTTGGCTTTGATTCTAAGTTGAGAGGGAGTACCTGAATCAAAGATACACAACTTGTCTCCTCTGGCCAGGAGGTTTCTGAACACATTAACTGAGGCTTGATAGTGTTTGTGGTGACATGAAAAGGTTGGGAATGTGCAGGAATTGGCTATTCCAGGAGCACAGCTCAGGTTGCCCTTGCACTGCATGTGAATACTGCCCTGAAAAAATCTTCACCTTGTCCTCAGTTAAATCCTCTCATTTGGCATAAACTGGTGTTTGCCTAAACCAAATAAGCATTTGCAAGTTGCCTTTGTTTCCATTCCCTGAACTGCAGTAGCTTCCATGAGCAAGCTGCAGCTTTCCACAGCAATATTATGTCCTCAGGTGCTTTTAAAAATCTCAGTGGCAGCTTTTCCCCACCTGTGCCTCTAGATAGTACAGACATGGTTTCCTTGTGAGGAACAGGCAAGTTGCATAAACTGATTTGGAAGTCATTTCCTCCTCTGTTAACATTCCTTCAGCCCCCAAAGACTGAAGTAGCTGAAGGTCTACTACTAGTAAGGGTACTAGTGGGCACAATTGGCACAAGTGAAGTTAGTTAAATATAACAATATTTGTTGAATAATAAAGCAATGGGATCACTTTTATCTGGAACATTTTTCCCTCCTGTTTTTCCCTTTCTGTATCACCAGACTGGAAGTGTTTCACTGAGCATCTGAGCACATGAAAGACCTCAAAATGTGATAGCTGGCAAGTCCAGTAATTCAGAAGTATAAAAGTTGTAGCAAAGGAGTAACATCTCCTCAAGCCCTGCTAAGATGGCTGTATAGCTTCAAGTGACGTGGTTCAGATTACATTTTTCCTTTAAAAGGAAAAAAAAGCTGCATAAATCTACTGTAGCTCTTGCACTGGCAGTTGTTGCCCCATAATTTACTGATCCTGCCTCTGTCATCAAGTGGATAATCAATTTAAAGGGTTAAGGAAATGAGGATTTCTTTAAAACGTACCTGGAAATAAATATGTCTCTATATATATACATACACACATATGTATTCTCTATTGTTCAAAGCCTCAATAACAGGAACACTAAAAACATCCTTATTTGGCTTTACTGTATCCTGCAGCACATCCACATCACACTGATGGCTGGTTTATTCACACTCACGAAGCTGTGCTCTCATTGTGGTTACATTTCAAAGGCACAAGTTAGCTGATTCAAGATAGTGGTTGTCCAACTCTAGGAAACCCAACCCAAGACACTTCCTAGTAATGAGATTCACAGTTCTCTAGCAAAATGCTGACGTTGGTTTTGGTTTGTTTTGTCCCTTTGCAGCGTCAACCAGCGTTTGACACCTTTGACAGCTCCAGCTCGCTGTTTGCTGGGTATTTCTTCTCCCTAAATGAAGACCAAACACTTCAAGAAGTGCCAACAGGATTTGACTCTACCTCTTACGGTAACTCTTCACTTTGTTCCTTAGTTTGTGGGCTCTAACTAACATTTCGTGGCTGTACTTTCACAAGTGGTTAGTACACATACTTTTGTGTAGGTGCTTGATTTTATCCATGTGGATTGCTTCGTGGTTAGTTGCTGTCTCTGTCCTGGAAAGGAATGGGAACTGGGATTCAGTATCTTAATTCTTCATGGGAGAAGCTTTAGTAGGTATTAAAGCAAAGCTAAAAGCTTAAAAATTGTTTTAGTCAAGTTTTATGTGTATTTAAACTTGCAACATCTCAACCACAATCAAGATACAAGTATTGTCCAAGCTCCTTTCTCATTCTTCTGGTGTTAAATCCCAGTATATTTTATTCCATACCTTAGGCAAATAGGATGGAGATGTTTTCTGTTTTCTTTTATTTGTGTATAGGACAGTATTTACCAAGAGTTCCCTATAAATCCTTGCCTAAAATTCATGACAAAATGAAAAGTTTTGTCCAAAATGTAGGTATTTCACCTGATGCTGCTTTTATCTCCCCTTAGGGAAGGGAAAAAAAATCCACCAAACCAACCTTCAAACCTCAGAAAACCACCAGCCCTTTGTTCTAATGTGATTCTAATCACTCACCTGCTCTGGTCAGCAAAGCAAGTCCTAGCAGATGTTGGGAAGGGTGTGATAGAAAGAGAAGCTGAGCACAGTCTGGGCCAAGTGGAGCCTGTAGATAGTCTGGGAGAGCAAGAAGAGCTGTACAGCTTTGTGGCCTGACTTGGAATCTGCCAAGTGCAGCACCTGTATATACCCTGACACTGTTATGTGCCTCTGACACAGCAGAGCTCCTTCAAATTGAGTTGGTGTGTGAGCTCTGAGGCTCTCAAATGGTCAGGGATGCAGTCATGAGTTGGTGAGGTTGTCTTCAAATCACAAAGTATCAGTCAAAGGGTTCCCTGGCCTGAACCATCTAGGCAGTGTTGTTGGCTTTCTTTAGCTTAGTTGTTGTTCTTTCAGAGGCACTGGCACAAGTTGCCCAGAAAAACTGTGGCTGCTCCATCCCTGGGAGTGTTCCAGGCCAGGTTGGATGGGGCTTGGAGCAGCCTGGGCTCATGGGAGGTGTCCCTGCCCAGGGCAGGGGGTGGAACTAGATGATCTTTAAGGTCCCTTCACAATCCAAACCATTCTGTGATACGATTCTATGATAAAATGGTGCATCCTTAGGTGAAAATTACTCAATACAAAAGGCTGAGTGAAAGCCAAATTTATGCTTAAAATGGAATCTACTTGTAAAATTAAAAATTAGTTAAGCAGCTCAGTAATTTGTACTGGCACGGAATGGTGCCAACTCTGTGTTTTGCTGCATTATTTAGCCACTGGGTACCAACTCGTTACCAGTCACTCTTGTTTGGTTCAGATGATAATTTATTGCATCGTGTCCTTGGGTGATGGAGGGATGCATGGGGAGGTCTGAAATCCAGTGTTAAACAGTGCAAATTAGCTCTTCACAACCCTCCTGTCAGTCACTTAGCTCTCAAACTATATGAAGACTGTCTGGACTTATAAAGAAGTCTGTGGTCAAATTATAGATGACAAAATAGGAATGAGCAGTCTCAATTTCCCTTTAGAAATAAAGTAGGAGTAAAGTTCCTGTGCAGCAGAGACACTTTATGTAACTATGAAGAGTAAATAAGGATCTATGTCATGGAAAGCTGCAAAGCTTTAATTAGAATGTTGTAATTTTATCAAACGAAGTAGCACAGATTTTGGTGTTGATGTATTAAGCCTTTGAGTTAGTATATCAAAATGTGGGTCTACACTGTTTCTGCTTTTAAAATATGAACTTTCTAGCATCTTTTTTTTTTCATTCTTAAACAGCAAAAACCTGCCACTCCTTTCACCGGCCTAAAAGTTAATGTATTTTTTTTTTCCCTCCACCCCTTTTCTTTCTTGTAGAGTCAAACAACTGTGAATTGCCTCTGTTAACCCCGTGCAGTAAGGCTGTGATGAGTCAGGCCCTGAAAGATACTTTCAGTGGTTTCACAAAGGAACAGTGTCGGTTGGGTATCCCAAATAGTAAGTGTTTTCTATTTATAAGCTTTTTTTTTTTTTTTTTTTTTTTTTTTTTTAATGCTAAGGAGGAGGCTGAATAGCAGCTCTTTCAAAAGAGAAAGAATGATGTCAGTAAGAAATACAAGAATGGATCCTATGTGAATCTGGCACAGCTTGACTTGGAAAGCCCAGACTTGCTGCTATTAAAAATGGGTGCATGGGGAGCTCATGCCTTAGCAGCATGAGACAGAATCAAGTAAGCTGAGGACATCTCTGATTGCAAGTGAATGCAGAAGGAGAAGAGAGGACTGGGTTGGGGTTTTTTTCATCCCAGAATTACATGAATTCTGAATTCACTCAGAACTAAATAACTTGGGTAAACAACATTTTCTTAATTCACTGCTTTCTAATGAAGATGATTTGCTGAAGTTCAGGAGTTCTCTCTAAATCCTGGATCCCTTCTGTCTTGCAGATCCCTGGCTATGGACTGAACAGCAAGTTTGCCAGTGGCTCTCATGGGCTACCAATGAGTTTAGCTTGGCAAATGTGAACTTCCATCAGTTTCTTATGAGTGGCCAAGACTTGTGCAACCTGGGCAAGGAGCGTTTCCTGGAGCTGGCACCTGACTATGTGGGTGATATTCTGTGGGAACACCTGGAACAGATGATAAAAGGTAGTTAGAGAGCTAGAAAGAGCTTTTGGTTTAGGGCTGTCTTAACAGAAACAGAAATGGGACTTGATTTCAACATTGGTTTCACTATGAAAAGCTTTTATTATACATGATGACAACTCCAGAGGAACTTTAAAACCTGGTTAATAAAAGGATTATCAGAACTATTAATGCATCCTTGGTATGCAATGCATAGATGCAGAAACTCTTTGTTTAGGCTGAGTACCTATTGTGGTCAGGTTTTATTTGGAGACATCATTAAAATAAACTAGGATTAGGATAAGATCACTTGAAATGCCTCATTAAAAAAAGGTTAACCAAGAGTTGGACCTTAAAACACACTTCAGTTCTTGTTGTTTGTAAGTTGCGTGTTAAAATTCAGTTGGTGTGGTGGTTTTCAAGCCTGTTGGAAGTAGGTTAGGTTTATGTGTGGCTCCTGGCAAGAGAGAGAATGCAATGTTGTGTTAGTCAAATTTTTGTGCATGATGACCCCAGAATACTGAGAGGCAGAACTTTTCATGGCATCTATGTCAGATCTTTATAACCCCAGATTTTCTCTTTCTCCTCTCCTCAGACAGCCAAGAGAAAACACAGGATCAATATGTGGAGAACTCTCACCTCACCTCAGTTCCTCACTGGGTCAATAATAATTCCTTAGGTAAGTATTTTAAAACCCTGATATTTTACATCTTTCAGTTTATTCTAAGCTGTCATAGTTCCCAGTTTAAAACAAAACAAAAAAAAGCACCAGAGTAGTTACTGTGCTGGAGAAGAACACTTCACTTGCTACAAACTTCTATGCTTGTATTGTTTAATTGTCATCCCATTTATCTTGGAAATCTTTTGAAGAGCAAAAAGCTTTGAGAAAATTCAATTTGCTCTTGGGATGCCAAAACCTACATGTGTGGAGCAGAATGACCACTCCCACCTCTAGCAAAGTGAGTCAGAAAACTCCCAGCACTGGGGAGCAGCAAGAGTTATGTTTAGGCTTTTGTGGAAGTGTAATAAAGCTTTGAGGAGTGTGTGGGATGCAGTTCTGGCTCACTCAGATTGTTTGATGTTGTATTTCATTCTGCCACAGTCAATCTTGAGTTAAACCTGATTACACCACTGAATGGTGAGGCCCTTCCTCAAAACCACTTACACTTCCCCATTTCTTCCCTAGCCTTGTTGTTTTCCTTGAAGAACAAACAAACATTTGTTGTTGGCAAGTTACGGAGGGAGATTTGCAGAATCTGATTTGGTGTATTAGTGTATTAGTTTGTTTAAAGGGCTGCAGGGAAAAAACTTAATTCTTTTCATTTCTTTCCTCAGCTGTTAATGTAGATCAGAACTCCTATGGCATGCAAATGCCTGGATACCCTAAAGCCCTCAGTTATCCCAAACCCAATCTCCTGCCTGACGTCTGTCAGACTTCCACAGCACCGAATCTCCTCAACCCAGAACAAGACTTTTCATTGTTCCCTAAAACCCAAGCAGATGCTGTCGGTGTGAACTACTGTGCAGTGAATCAAGATTTTCCAAGAAGCAATCTGAATTTGCTGATAGATAATTCTGGTGAGTCATTATCTAGCATGATAACCAGGGGGCCAAGGCCATAGCTTGAGTGGCTTTTCCTCCTTTGCCTAATGCAAGCTGGATTGAGGGGGAGGAAAAAAAACCCAACCCACCAACACTTATTCTCCTTTTTTATTCATTTTTTTTGCTTTTTATAGGTAAGCTTAGAGAACATGAATCCAGTGACAGTGGTGCAGAAAGCTATGAGAGCTCAGATTCAATGCTGCAGTCCTGGAACAGCCAGTCATCACTAGTGGATTTACAGCGTGTGCCATCCTATGAGAGCTTTGAGGATGACTGTAGCCAGTCCTTGTGTCTGAGCAAACCTACCATGTCTTTCAAAGACTACATTCAAGAGCGAAGTGATCCTGTAGAGCAAGGGAAACCAGTTATACCAGCAGCAATTCTAGCTGGCTTTACTGGTAAGTAGTGAAGCAAAATGGTCACTCCTCCTCTTATGTAACATCAGTAGTCTCTGGAAGTGTGTGCCCTGGTGATAGAGACCACTAGTCATGAAGAGTTGCAGTGTTAAATGTCACTAAACAAACTCTCACAGCACTCTCCACCCAAAGCAAAAACAGGCAGATAGGTCAGAACATGTGAAAATCAAATACACTTGTTGTTTCCCCTCTATTTCAAATAGATCTTAAACAAAATCTGCCACACTTAGGAATTTTCTAAGGTGTTGGCTTGCCTGTTAAGGCCTTTTTTTCTGTAGCCCTTGCTGAAAGTTGTTTTTCCTCTAGAATATTTGCTAAGCCAAGGACTGCAGGACAAGCCCTGGAAGTTGAAATGCAGCTGGTTGGGAGGTGGGAGTGAGAGCTAAGGGATCCATACGAAAGGGAAATAAATAACTTAAACATTAGGAGGAATTTCTTCACAGAAAGGATGATTAGACATTGGAACAGGCTGCCCAGGGAGGTGATGGAGTCACCATCCCTGGAGGTGTTTAAGGAAAGACTGGATGTGGCACTTAGTGCCATGGTCTAGGTGACAAGGTGGTGTTAGGTCATAGGTTGGAGTTGTTGGTCTCAGGTCTTTTCCAACCTAATTGAGTCTGTGAACTTGTGGCAAAACCCGTGTTTCCATCAAAAAGCTGACTTAATTTTCACATGTTTAGTAGATTTGTGTTATAGAGAAAAAAACTGAGGTTTCTTTCTCATATTAAAAACTAAGCTCAATCAGAGTAATTAAACGATCTGTGTAATTAGATGAGCTGTGATATGAGTGTGGTCATGTGCAGCGGTTGTGGTAAGAGCTTGCAGACGTACTAATTGTGGTTTCTCCCCACCCTCTCTCTCTCCCAACAGGCAGTGGACCTATACAGCTGTGGCAATTCCTTCTGGAGTTACTGACTGACAAGTCCTGTCAGTCATTCATTAGTTGGACAGGAGATGGATGGGAGTTCAAACTTGCTGATCCAGATGAGGTATGTGGCTGATTATGGTCAACAAAAAGGTTTAGGGGCTGATCTACCATCATTGGCCTAGTCTTGGATATAGTTCAAATATGGTAGTGCTGCTTTTGCACTATTTTGGGGACTTTAGTCATTAAATAGAATTCATTTTCATTTTCTGATCCTGTTATCAGTAGGAAGGTTCATTGTATTAAGAGATGTGATACAAAGTCCACTGGTGCCTTTTTACTAAAAGAAAAAGGGAGGGGGAAGAAGTCATGAATTCTGCTGCAGAATCATGGCATGTTAAGGGGTTAGGATGGACCTTAGAGATCATGTAGTCCCAGTCCCTGCCCTGGGCAGGGACATCTCCCACCAGAGCAGGTTGCTCAAGGCTTCATCCAACCTGGCTGTGAACAGTCAGTCACTAACTTCTCCTATCTGAGTTTGGGGCATCCAAAGCAAATCAAATACTCTGAGTAAGAAAGGATTTTTAATACCTGTATTTATCAGAACATGACTCAAACAAACCTTTTGCATTTTGCTTTCTTGTTGGGCTGCCAGGTGGCCAGGAGGTGGGGAAGGAGGAAAAACAAGCCCAAAATGAACTATGAGAAGCTGAGCCGAGGTCTACGTTACTACTACGACAAGAACATCATCCACAAGACGTCGGGGAAACGCTACGTGTATCGCTTCGTCTGCGACCTGCAGAACCTCCTGGGGTACACAGCAGAGGAGCTGCATGCCATGCTGGGAGTGCAGCCTGACACAGAGGACTGAGCCCCACGTTGTAGTGCTGCAGGGGTGAAGATCACGCGTGGGGACTGTGTCTGGGAACCGTCTGCAGTCAGTTCTTGTGCCTGCTCGATTGGTGCGACTGTTGGGAAATAAGGACCTGCACGGGTGTTGTAAGCTGGAAGGAAGTGGCCTTATTTCATCAGTGGCTTCGGGTGTTGCCAGGTCAGGCACTTGAGCAGCATGGAAGTCAGCACAGCCCTTGGCTCTGTCATGGAGACGTGGAAATGCTCTTGGGTTCAGCGTTTCCTCTGCCTGTCCTGCCGTACACAGCATTTACACTGCCATACAATAATGGGTTGGCTTTAAAAAACCAAAGGTTGGATGAGAGAAACCAGTGATGCAGCAGAACTAGTGCTCACTTATTTGCAATTACCATCACCTTTGCTTACATCTTGTACCGTGCAGTTTATTTAAAGACAAAAAAAGAAGTAATTTATTTGAAAGGAGCAGTGAGGAGACTGATAAGAGTTTTGGTTTAAAACACATTTTGTTGTTCTTGCTACTCCAGAGATGTGCTGCATAGGTACAGAAACACTCTGTGTCCACAACCAGATGTAGCAACTGTCAACAGAATAAAAAACAAACCCACCCTTGAAAGAAGGGAAGGAAAAATCATACCATTTCAATATTCAGTTTGTATATATTCTGTGACTCTTTTTGGAAACTCTGTCATGTTCCTATTTAACAGGTGCTGTATAGTGTAAATTAAACTAATTGTATGTGTGTTTGGAAATAGGATGAATGTAAACTTATCCAAGGTGTTTGTCTAGGCTATACAACCTTCTGCAAATATTTAATTGGCCTGAGAGACAACATAAGTGCTCAGTATGCATGCGGGGGGGGCAGGGAGGGAGGGCTGGCTCAGGGTTTTGCCAAGACTCAGACTGGCAATTCTTTGTGCATTTTGGCATTTTTACAGGAAAATAATGTTGTATTCTGAGACATAAAGGGCCTGTTTGTGGTTTCTTCTGTAACTGAAACTGAAAATATTAATATGGATAAAATTACCTTTTTTTTCTTTATAAATGGCATATGTTTTTCAACTTCTATGCATGTACTTTTAAAAAGGAAAAAAAAATTTATATACAAGCCTTATTTTTTCAGTTCACTTGTCTCTTCCTGCAGTTTATTCTGTATGATTAAAATAGCGAATTCTATTTTTGGAAATAACTGTGACTCCTTTTCAAAGATCAGGAGGGTTTTATGTAGCAGCTATTTTTACTGCAAAAAAATTTAAAAAAAAAAAAAGAAAAAAATCCACTGGAAAAATGTACTTTGTAAGAAAGCTTTATTTTTTATCTGAGCTTGATGTACATTTAAATGTGTTGTACAGTGTGAGAGGTTTGAAAATATGATCTTCATTAAAACCTCTTGAAAGGAAAATGGTTTGTGTGCCTTGCAGTCTGGAAGGTTTCAGAGGTGTTCCTTTCATATATGTTGGTTCAACCCTTATCCATCCCACCACCCTAAACCTCTGCAGGAGGAGAAAAATAACCCAAAAAACCCATCTAGAACTAAAGGGTAGGGAGGTTGGTGGAGAAGATTTTGCAAGAGTCTGTAGGCTGCTGGGTTGAACCAAGCTCAGTGCATCCAACCACTCTGTGTTTAGATATAAATTCAAGTTAACACCTTTGTGTTGTGCCTCTGAGAGAAAACTGGCACTTCTGGGGTGTGAATCAATGTGTAAACTGGTGGGTGAAGAGATGGAAAAACAGAGGTGGTAAGAGTACTTAAACTGTTCCTATCCTGTAGGGAGGAAGCTTAATGTCTCCACTACCTCAGTCTCCTACTCTTCTTCATCCCTTCAGCTTCCAGAAGAGCAGGAAATGTGGAAGTGCTTGCCCATAGAATCATAGAATTTAAGGTTTGGAATGGACCTTACAGATCATCTAGTCCCAACTCTCTGCCCTGGGCAGGGACACCTCCTCACTAGATCAGGTTGCTCAAGGCTCGTCCAGCCTGGCCTTGAACACCACCAGGGTTGGGGCAGCCACAGCCTCCCTGGGCAACCTGTGCCAGTGCCTCAGCACCTCACAGGGAACAATTTCTTCCTAGCATCCCGTCTAACCCTGCCCTCCTTCAGCTTAAGGCCATTCCCCCTTGTCTTGTCACTCCATGCCCTTGTGGAAAGTCCCCTTCCAACCTTCTTGGAGCCCCTTTAGGTACTGGGAGGTGCTGTAAGGTCTCCCCAGAGCCTTCTCTTCACCAGGCTGAAAAGAAGCCTCCCAAACCCTTCCTCCCTTCACCCCAGCCACAGCTGCAGGCCTAGATGCATCTCAGTGTGTGCTGGTGCACAGACTGACCTGACACTAAGGATGGACTGTAAGGATGTGAGAGCTGCAAACTCCTGAGCTGAGCCAGAACTTGGCACAAATTGTTGAAAAAAACCCTCAAACCAAGAACCCTTCCAGGCCTTTGGGTAACATCCCTAAAAAAGTTGTGCTACATATTACCTGTGATCCTGATGAGGGAGATACCTATTCTGCATGACAATAACGTATGGTCTGTCACAATGAATGTGGATTTCTTTTCCCCCCTGGGTGTCTTTCTCACACTGTGGCTGTAGAGCATTAATCATCTTCTCAATCTGTACAAGTTTCATTTGCAATCTCTTTTCCATGAACACAGAACTGTTTCTCACATAGACTGAAAGTTTTGTTGCCTCTCACGTGCGTGATGAGTGTTAGCTCCAACCTAGAGGCTAAAGGGAAGTAGTTTATTTCCCTCAACCAGCAGAAAACAGAAGTTTCATGATAGCAGAAGGATCCTGATACACACAACTCACATTAGTGTGTGTTCTAGAAGCAAAAACATTCCAGCAAAAGCTGTCCAAAGAGCTGGTGGAGTCACCATCCCTGGAGGTGTTCAAGAAACTACTGGACGTGGCACTTAGTGCTCTGGTCTAGTTGACAAGGTAGTGATCAGTGGCAGGTTGGACTTGATGATCTTGGAGGTATTTTCTAACCTCAATGATTCTATGACTCTATTCTTTGAAAACCTGATCTCCTGCACTGGGTGAGGTGAACACATCAGCCCAAGCTGTAACCCAATGTGACCCAGAAGACAATTATTAAAGGCTGTTTTATCTCAGCACACAGAAAGCACAGCTCTGTTTTCTCAGCCACCCAGCATCAAGGAGGCTGTTGAAAGCAGTCTGGCTAAATTCTTCACCTTCTTCAGGACATGCCTCTCTGCCCTTCCAGCTGCCAGCTTTCCTCAGAAGACAGCAGTCAAAATAAAGTCTTGCAGTTGGCACCTCCCCATGGTTGGCATGTCACCTCTAATAACAAAGTTCCACTTCAAAGTCTCCTTTTTTATTAAAAAAAAAAAAGTATCCTATCCTAAGTAAAACATCACCTCCTAGTTGGGAAAGCTGTGAGCCACAAGGGCTTGACATCCAGGAGGTTATTCTGAGGAACTTGTGTCTGCTGCACTCTATTCACACATTCACCTGAGGTCTTAGCTATGAGCCACAGTCAGGTACAGGTGAGGGGCATGAGAATGGGGCAGGGGATGGATCACTTATCCCAGTGCTGTATCTCCACCAGTGGGAGGAGGATTGAGTAAACCTGGCCACACTCTGCTGGTCTCTTCCCCATGTAAGCCCTCAACCCCCACGGTGCTTGGCCTGTTGGAGGGCACATCCTGCCTGTTTCTTTTACTACTGACTTAAGGACTTCTTCCCCTGTCCAACCCGTAAGAAGAAGGCCCTTTGGCCACTCTCTACTGACTTGTTCTTAAGAACACACCAGCACCTCACCCAGGGTCTGAGGTAAGGGTACACAAGGTTTTGCTCAGCAGCAAGACAAACCTCTGTTCTCAGTCCCCTTCCTCATGGTACCTTATGCTTGTTTGGCTTTTTGGCAGTCACTGCACATTGAGCTGATGGTTTCAGAGAGCTGTCAGTGAGGACTCTCAGATCCATTTCCTGGTAGCTTCTGTTTCCAAGTTTAGCATCACATACACCCAGTTTGGGTTCTTTTTCCATGGGTGTATTATTTCAATTAACCTCCACTGATGGTCATCTGTCACCTTTTTGTCAACTCACACTGTGTTGTGAGGCCCTCCTAGAGTTCAACACTGTGGTATTTGACTACACCAACTACTTAGCATCGTCTGCAAGCCTAGAGGTTTTACTGCTCTCTCATTAGCCTGGGATTTCTGGCCCTGATGGTTGTGTATAGCAAGGGGCAAGAAGGCTGATGCAGGACTCAGCCCTTCTGTTTCCAGTTCCCAGCACTTCCACAGGTTTCTGGCTGGCTCCAGGTAAAACACTTCCAAGACAAATCCTCTGCTGCTCTGCTAGTATCAAACTCATTCATTTCCCATTGTGGATGCTCCTAGCAGCACCAAGGTGGTGTTCTGACAAATCTGTTTAGGGCTTTCCTTCTCCACAAGTAGGTTGTGGCCCAGCACTCTTGTGCTGCAGAACATCTGGCATCAAACAAGGTCAGCAGCAGTTGTGTAATATGGAAACACAGCATCTGGCCCTCCAGAGGGTTCAGTAAAGTACTCTAGAAATGTCAACCAGACACTGGATCTTCTTGTAATTTTGCTGAAAAAGCCTGGAATTGAAAAGGAAGTGAGAATTAAAACCAAATTTACATGCTTACAGCACTAGTATGAAGGGTTTTTTGATCCTCATTTTAAGATGGTCCAAATTTTGACAGAGTAAAGAATTACTGGATCTCAACCATCATAGTTTGTTTTCATAAAATGATAGAATGGTTTGGGTTGGAAGGGACCTTAAAGACCATCTAGTTTCAACTGCTCTGACATGGGCAGGGACACTTTCCACTAGCCCAGGTTGCTCCAAGCCCCATCCAGAGCAGAGTAGAGGGGCAGAATCCCCTCCCTCACCTGCTGCCCACACTGCTTTGGATGCAGCCCACGACATGTTTGGTTTCTGGGCTGCCAGAGCACATGTCCAGGCCATGTCCAGCACCTCCAAGTCCTTCTCAGCAGAGCTGCTCTTGGTCAGTTCACCCCTGAGCCTGTCTCATGGTTCTCTTTCTCTGTGTGAAGCAGAGCACTGGTTAAACCCTCTGTGTTCACATCACCATGTGACTGCAGCAGTGTCCATATGCCAGACACGTGAATGCTCAAAAAGCTAAAGAGGGAATAAAAGGTATCCCTGTAAGTGAGAAGAGTGAAAAATTCAGCCCAGGGTGCATGACCTTTGAGAAAGACACCCAGTGCAGTGAGTGCCATGTGATGTGCAGTGTGGAACCACACAATATGGCAAGTTAATAAAAGTAAATAGAATAGTTTGACCAGTGACAGCATAATTTGTTCTGTTTAAACTGAGATTTTCAAGTGATAAGTCTTGGGTATGAATAAGAGAGTTTTAAGATAATTCTGTGATTTGGAGAAGAAGTATCAGATCTCACCATTTTTCTTCCTTCTGCTTTTACCTCTCTTGGCATTTACAATGAGGTAAATGATGAACTCAATACAATGAGTAACAAGTATAACAAGTGTAATGAAACCTCTGCACATGCAAATGGTAGTTTTTAGAAGATATTTTTCCCAGGTGCTCTCTAGATGGCTAGTAAAACATCTCCAAATCCCATATCTAGAACGTTTACCATGATTTTCTGCACCATAACCTAAAATGAGAGAGCAAATGCAAAACTCCTGATACAATTCCTCTGCAGCCTCTATACCCAAAACCTACTTGTTCATTATTTTCTTTCACTGTGAGCAGAGGAAAACAGGTTTGTCTATGCATTCCTTGGGCTGTGGAGGGAAATTCAGAGCCAGAGGGAGGTGGGCAAGCTGAGCCAAAAGCATGTGGCTTGGAAATGGAGAGAGACACCACACTGAGTGTGTATGGGGCTGGCTCATTCCTCTCTCCTAGCCCCGTCCCAGGCACACTCACATGGGGCCAAAGGCAATACACACAGAGGATAAAACCTGCAAACCCTCTGGAAAGCTGATGGCCATGCCCTTCCTTCCTGGAAAACCAGGGCTGGGCTGATCTTCCTGAGGCATGGCCAAGGGGGACAGTGGTGAAGAGATGGCTCCTGACCCATTCCATGTACGACTTGCCTGCGTGGTGAGGTCTGAGGTGGGATAGCTCTGCCATAAGAGGGTTTCCAGCACCCATCTCTCACCTTGACCCTCTCAGTGCACTGCAGAAAAGAAGGAAAGTGTTTTCCATGAAATAGTTGCAGGCTAAAACTGAATATCAGGTGCAGAGACCATAATTTGCCCTCTTCTTGAGCTGGATGTTTGTTATTAGGCTAAAAAACCTGTTCCTAACTGTGCTGCCTCTCTTTGACCTCATCTATCCTGAATCCAACTTTTTTTTTTACCTTTTTATTTATGTATTTTTTTCCCCTGACAGAAAGTAAAGAACAATCTAGCAGATGCAGTTCTTCCATTTAGCTTCCTGCCATTCCTAGGGAGTTTTCATTCTCTTGCAGGATACTTCTTGCCCTGGGGAAGAAGAGGAGTTCTTCCAAAAGAAATATCATTCCTCCTACATGCCTTTGAACAGACCTGTTTGTTTGTTTTTCCCCATCTTCAGTGCCAGCCCCTGAGAGATGCCAAGAACACACATCTCTTGCTGAAGTCAGTATTGGGTCCCAAATCTCTTTCTCCTGCACTGCCCACCCTACATCCAGGCCTCACTCCAGCTGCTGCTGAGCCAGCTGGGACAGTGTCTGCATAAGGATGAACTGGTTTGGAACAGTTTTCCCACTGTCCTATGCACAACACTCCTTTTTTTTTCCTCATCAGAACTCCATGTCTGCTGCTTTCTCAACGTATTTTTTTCCCTTTAAACAGATAACAACCATTGTTGTTTATGTAGAGAAAATTCCATTTTCCCCTAAAGGGGCTTTGCCAGGATCCAAAGGCTCAGGATGGATCTTTTCCACAGGCAATGCCTTCCAGAATTATCAGATCCCTCTCCTCTTTCATATGCATAGGCACTTTTCACTGCACATCTTTAAGCAATGCCTAAACTCCCCAGTTAGAGCTCAGAGCTGTGATTGAGTCCCATGACTCCTGCTCTGAGATGGAAGGAGATTCCTTCCAGCAAGAAGCCACCAGCAAAGCCAATCCCTGTGCAGTTCTCCCCATTTCCCTTCCTAGCCTTAAGCAGCTGAGGAATGAGGGATTTGCCATTTCCCTGGGAGGAGCCTTGTGCAGACCTTGCCTGCACTGAGTCAAAGGCTGTTTGGTGACATGGTGGCTGCTCCTAAGTCATAACCACCACACTTCTCCAGGGGCTCAGTATGGATATGTCTGCCATGGTCTTCCTATCACCTGGATGTTTTCCAAACCTTGAAGACTACAGTCCCAAACTGCAGGTTGAGGCATGTGATTTTCCCCCTCTACTCTTCTCTCATGAGAATCCACCTGTAGTCCTGCAACCTGGTCTTAGGGCCTCCAATACAAGAAAGATGTGGACTTATTGGAATGAGTCCAGAGGAGAGACACAAAGTTGCTCGCAGGGTTGGAGCACCTCTGCTATGGAGACAGGCTGAGGGAATTGGCATTGTTCAGCCTGGAGAAGAAAAGGCTCTGGAGAGAACTTTGAACACTTTCCAGAACCTAAAGAGGCTACCAGAAAGCTGGAGAGGGACTTTTCACAGGGGTCTGGAGTGACAGGACAAGGGGGAATGGCTGCAAACTAAGGGAGAGTAGGTTTATATTAGATATTAGAAAGTAATTCTTCCCTATGAGGGTGGTGAGGCACTGGCCCAGGTTGCCCAGAGAGGTTGTGAACTCCACATCCCTGGAGGTGTTCAAGACCAGGCTGGATGGGACTCTGAGCAACCTGATCTAGAGGAAGATTCACTGCCCATGACAGGGGAGTTGGAACTAGATGATCTTTAATGTCAATTCCAACCCAAACCATTCTGTGCTTCTATGAAATGACCCTTGTTAGTGGTAACTCAAGGGCTTGGGCAATTTTGACCATCATCATGTGACTTTACTCAGGTCAGCCATGTACAATGACTCATTCAAAAAAAACCCCAACCATCAGTGTGGAGGCCACAGAGGTCCACAGATGCTCCATGTTCCTATTCTAAATGAGCAAACCTTCCCACTAGTCGAAGCAAGAAGATATTTACGAGAAGCTGAAGCTCCAGCAGTGCTTCCAGCTCTCTGCAGAGCACAGCAACCGGAAAAGCCAGCACAGAATGGCCTCACAGGGCAGAGCTTTCCACTGCAGAGATTGGGCCCGAGATGTTCATATTTTATTACATTCATTTTTCTCCCAGAAATATTAAAATGCTTTCACTCTTTGAAGGGAGGGGGAAATAAAGCACAGGAGGTGCCTAGCTGTCCCTAAGCAACCTATCAAATAAACCAATAAACTGTTAGCAGGCAGAATGGCTTTAAAAGGACCCACAGCAGTTTCAGGCCATCAGGGGATGAATAGGAATGGAAATGATTCTGAAAATTATTAGTAGTACCTTAACAGCAGCCCCTTAATTTCTCCCACAGTATTCTCCATCACTAGCACAGTCGAGCTGATGCTTCACACCAATTACTGTCCCTGCATTTCCCTCTGCTTGAGAGGGATTTGCAGAGGATCCAGCTGAGATGAGATTTGAGTGAGATTGCTGTTCTGGCAAGTCTCTCTCTTGTGGCAGCAGAGGTGGTTTTGGGTGGAAGTTGTCCCAGCTCTTTCAGTAAGACATCTCCAGAAATAGAGTTTAAACATGGCTCAGAAAAGGAACTGGACACTGCAGCTGCATTCCTACAGCTTCTTCACTGCAGGGACTGACTTCTCACTGCAGGGGACTGGTGGAGCTATTTATGACACTCCACACAACCCAAACCCTTTAGAGTTTGTCTAATTTTGGTTTTGCTGCCTCTTTCACCCTGTGGTATCACAAAGTGCCAGCAATGCCTCATTCCCATCAGCAGCTTTGCCTCCTTATCAATCTCATGTCACCCCTAAGCTGGCCCTGCTTGAGCACAGGGTGACACCAGAAGTCCTAGCCAGCCTCAGTTATTGTATGTCTTGGTCTTTTGTCACATAAAGGCACAAATCATCCTTCCCTCTGGCAGCCCAGGGTCAGGGCATGGCAACAAGAACAGATGTTGACAGTGGTTGCCCATCTTCTGACATTGCCCTCACACAACTGCACAAGGAAAGTTTCAGGGAGCCCATAAAAGTCATGCCTTGAACCTCTTCAGTGGAATGGAAATGCTGAGCCAAACATCTTACAAAGGGTCCTGTCCTCATCTGTCCAACATGAGCACTCACATCAAAAGGAGTGTGGGCAGCAGGTCGAAGGAGGTGATTCTCCCCCTCTGCTCTTGTGAGGCCCCACCTCGAGTAGAGGTGGACACACCTCTACTCCACACAGCTCTGGGGTCCTCAAGATCAGAAGGACATGGAACTGCTGGAGCAAGTCCAGAGGAGGCCATGAAGTTGGTCAGAGGACTGGAGCACCATCCCTACAAAAACAGGCTGAGGAAGTTGGGGCTGTTTAGCCTGGAGAAGAGAAGGTTGAGTGGGGACCTCATAGCAACCTTCCAGTATCTCTAAGGTCCATTCCAATCCCTTAACATACTATGATCTGAGACCTGACATGGCAGCAGGGAGCTGTGCCAGGTACTGAGGTGCTGCTTCAGCTGTGAGGCTGCTGGTCAGGATGTGTGTTGCAAAGCAGGAGAGCTCCAGCAATAAAATCAGCATGAGAGGTCTGCACAGGCAGGTGAGTCTCAAATTGCTCATAAAGGCTCTTTGCTTTGGTTTTAAGTCACCAGGATAGCCTGGATTCTTCCAGTCAGCCAAGGATCTGCAAGCACTAAAACAATGCAGGAAAACAGGGGTATGTAGCTTCTACATTGTCACTGCAGCCCAGCAAAGACTTTCCCTGCCCTGGTTGCCACCACTTGACTTCTCATTTCCCCCAGTGTTGTTTTCTTCCACTTCTGGACAACATGGAAGGGTCTGGGAATGCGAGTGGAAAGCAGGTCATGATCCTCATTGTTCCTTGTTCCTGTGTGTGGGTGGCAAGAGAAATAGGAGAGCTGCATCTTAGCAGCCTCTTTGGCCTGCCCATAAATCAGAGCAGCCCCAGCAACACCATCCAGGAAATACCCTGGGCACGTTATCATTCCCTGACAGCCATCCCAGCTCCCTCCTGCCCTTCCCAGCAAGCCAGTGCAGGGACACAAAGGAAGAAGAGGGGACAGGCATTGCCTTTGGCTGCTCAATGTTTCCAGAGCTCCCTGAGAATGGGATAGAGCAGTGTACATGGGTCTATCTGTAGGGAGGGGAATGATTATCTCATAAAACAGAGCTTGAATGTCAAGTGGGACCTGCATTCTGGAGTAACTCTGCTCCCAGAGTGGGATAAACAAAGATGGGAGAAGGCACAAGTATCTATTTCACTGTTGCTTTTCTGATACATATTCCCACATAGAAAAGTCCAAAGATAAATAGCTCCAGCTTTCCTCTTGGTCCTGGAATAGGAGCACAGAGGCAGCATGAAGAGGCAGGTAAAGTGTCCTTGTGGATACTTCACCCTGCTCTGCCTCTGTGGGAGACATGAGGTTTTGGCCATGGATGGGAGAGCCCTTGGTGCCCTGGAGAAGTGATGGGCTCTCTTGGCTTTCAGGGTTGGCCATGAAGCCACCATCCACTACAGAAGGTAGAAGAGCAGTGCTGGCCACCTCTGTGGGCAAAAATAAATAGAGGAACTGAAAGTTGTACTCAGATGAAGTCATGGGTGATAACTCAGTGAACACAGAGTTCTCCAGCACGTTACGAAACACCAGCTGAGCTGCTAGGAAAGAGGTTTAATCTTGCGGCATTATACACACGCACGACATTGCTGCTTTACTATTAAAACCCAAGGAAGCTTGCAACATGCGACCACATTTACAAAATGTGGGAGAAGATTACATCATTGTATTGTAAATGCCCCTAGTATTTTGCCTTTGGCGGGTTTGCATGTCAGGAACAAGTGCTCAGCTCTTGAGCAACTGTGAGTGTCACCATGCAGAGAACCTTGCTAGGGATTCAACAGTGTCATGAGTAGAAGTTACTTGTAACATTTTAAGGGTTTTAATCATTTTGAGGTTAGTTTTTTCTTACCTGTGGTGTCAGGCTCTGAAGTTAAGGTGTTTTTAAAGGCAGCCACTCCTGGCTAGCACTCTCAGGGAAGATGCTTTGTGAGCTGAAGACCTTTCTTGGTTAAATCTGTCAGAAAATGCATGTACAAGTTGGTTGGGATGATTCAGATTTGTGTCAGATTTGACTCTGTTTCAGCTGGGAAAAAAAAATTATTAAGGGAGCATATTCATAGAATCATAGAATTTTAGGGGTTGGAATGGACCTTACAGATCACCCAGTCTCAACCCCCTGCCCTGAGCAGGGACATCTCCTCACTAGATCAGGTTGCTCAAGGCTCATCCAACCTGGTCTTGAACACCACCAGGGTCAGGGCAGCCACCACGTCCCTGGGCAACCTGTGCCAGTGTCTCACCACCTTCATAGCCTTATGTTTCAAAATGTGCTACTGAAAGATCTGCTTTTTCATTTCAGTGTTTCTGTCCCTCCCCGACTTTGCCTAAAATGAGAACTGAAAACTGCACATCACATACTTTATGAATGAAAGGTTTTGTCTGATCAAAAGTAAACTGTGTATTTGAGGGTGGGGGAAAAACCATCAAAACAAAAGAAATCATTTTAATTCTAGTGCTTTAACCAAAGAATGTTTGATCTTTATCATCCTTTCATTTGAATTACTTAGGAGTGTATGAAAACCAAGATAAGATGGTTTAGATGTTCCCCTTGCTGGAGATGGAGTGTTTGTGCTTGCAATGTACAAAGCAGCTTAAGCCTTACATTTTAATAGGACATATTTATGGAAAAATATCTACCTGCATCATCATGTCTTCAGTTCTAATGCAAATTGGCCTTCTATTGATGGAGAAGACAAATAAAACCAAGGCAGTGCAGCTCAACCTATAGAAGTCCTGACAGCATGGTTGTTCCTCAGCTATGTTCATCTTTCTCCTCTCTCATGTTATAAGTATCAGTCATTGTTGCAGGCTCCAAGTCTGGACAAGGCTTAAATTTCTATGGAGAAAGACAAACAAACACTAATAAACCTAATTTATGGAAGTCTGTTCTGGGATTGTTTGCTTATTTCAAAGAAAACAAGCAACTGGATAGCAATTCACCAGAAAATCTCAACAGATAGCTAGCAGGAGGATTTTAATTGGGTTTTCTGCTTCCATCTGGAGAGTGCTAAATCTGCTTTTTGACTCTGTGAGTCAGGTTTGTGATTCTTTTATTATTGTTGCTTTCATATTTGAAACTTCAGGTGAAATCATAAAACCAATTATTATTCACAACTTCAATCCCAGTACACAAAGCTTTAGCTTTAGCAACAGAAAAATTTTCTGGATTTGGAGGCAAAGGCAAGGGAAAATTCACAATTGCAAACATTTCAAGTGTTTTCCAGGTTTGGAAAATTTATCAGTATGGAAGACATATCCCATTCCTGAAATGAAACACACTGTACCCAAGCACAACCACTACTCAGAAATACTTCTGAAACTAGTATTCTAGTCTAGAAATCAATTTCTGAGGTTGCTCAAGGCTCATCCAGCCTGGCCTTGAACACCACCAAGACTGGGGCAGACACCACGTCCCTGGGCAACCTGTGCCAGTGTCTCGCCACTCTCACAGGAAAAAGCTTTTTTCTCACATCCAACCTAGATTTTCCCTCCTTCAGTTTAAACCCAATACCCCTTGTCCTATTACTGCAGCTCCTAACACAGAGTCCCTCTCTGGCTCCTTGTTGGCCCTTCAGATATTGAAAAGTTGCTCTGAGGTCTCCACACAACCTTCTCTTCTCCAGGCTGAACAGCCCCAACTTCCTCAGCCTGTCCTCATAGGGGAGATGCTCCAGTCCTCTGATCAACTTTGTGAATATGAGTGCCCTATGGAAAACAAACACATTTTTCAGAGTGAAGGAAATCAACCAATGGAAACAATATTTCATGTTGCCTACTAGATTCTTCAGCTCTAGAAATGCCATCATCAACACAGGAAGGGTTTGTTTTTTTTCCAGCTGATGTGCTCAGGTTCTGATGAGAATCAGTTCAAGGAAAATTCATTTCAAGAGATGACGTGATAGATCTGAGATCAGA
>NW_008670123.1:104018-107600 GCF_000695815.1 Acanthisitta chloris | reverse complement strand
TCCAACCCGTCAGCAGGAGCCTGTGCTTAGGGAGCAATGCAATAGAAAGGGAGGAAGAAACACCTCCTCACCTTTTCTTTTGCTGTTGTCTCCCCCTACCCAGCACAGCTCCTCTGATTCCCCTAAATTCTCCTTGCTTTGCTCACCAAATGGAGCCTTCAGTTTGGTATGCAATTTAATGGAGTTTGTTTGTGCAAATGCCTGGAAAAACCTTCTATAAACTGTTCTTACCAAACACCCAAGGCAATGCCCAAACTTGCAGACAGCCTCTCAGTGTTGCTCAAGATCATTTGACATGTCATTAAAGAGACATTGCTGCTTAATCCTCATTTTTTCCACGCTGTGAAGAATAACGACATTTCAAGAAAAGGGGCAGGTTTTGTTTCTGGAAGTGGTTGAACTCTTCAGTTTCCTGTTGAGTTTCATGACAGTCTCACCCTTAATAGGTGCAATTTTGAGACTGAGTAACTGTGCCTGCAGCATTGTATTTCTGTGTTTTGGGTGTGCATCACACTGTTATAACTATAGTAGAACCACTGGACATGGGAGTGCTCCTGACACTGTGCCAAGTGAGACCACACGTGTGCATTAGCTCATCCTCCATGCCCTGGCCACAGTGGAGAGGAACAGCCAGAGCCCAGGAACCTGCTGCAGTAGGATCACCTTTGGAACAAGCTGCATGGCTTACAATTGTTACAGCCAGTGTTTAATGTGGACAAAATTGTAAGTGGGATAAAGTAAACCATTGGTTATAAAGCAAAATCGAGCCTCCCATACCTCCAGCAGGCAAAGTCACCACTTGATGAGGATGTAAATAAGGAACTAGTGGTGCTGCAGGCTCCAGCCAGGCAGGAAGGTATCCCTGTGAGCTCAGAGCTGGATGCAGCTGCTGTGAGAGCCATAGAGATGCTAAGGGGCTCAAAGCTGCCCCAGAGGATGATGATGTGTAGAAACCCCTTTCTGTAGTTCCCCATTGCCATATCACCCCTGTGAATTCCTCACTCTCCACATGTTCATGGGATTTGGGCCACAGGTGCTGTAAGGGGCAGCTTGGCTGGTCTAGACACTTGGGTATCCTCACCATTGTCCAATTCCAGACCGTCCTCACCTGAACAGGCAATATGAAGACAATTAAGATACCTATCTCTTTTGTACTGGTAGTGGCGAGAAGAGGAGAAATACCAGCAAAGGTGGCACACCCAGGTGAGCACAGTTGCACATTCCTTCTGCTCAGGTCCATCTGGACAGGGCTGAGCAGCCAGCAGACGCCATGACACATGCAGAAATGCTCTTTGTTTTCATCCTTGCAGCAGTTTTCCAAGCTAGGAGCAGCAAAACAAGCAGCAGGAGCATCTGTGTTTCACTTAGACTCTGAACCACATGTCAAAAGAGTGCTGGATCATTCCTGGCACAAGATTGAAAGATGCAGCAAGGTAATAGGATTCTGTGTCCCATAAAAATCTACTTTTCTCAGAAACAAGCCTTGTGTGTCAACATCTCTGTCTTTGAATCAGGCATGGACAGCCACTGTGATTCATCATTCACAGACCCCCATTGGCCAGGGATTCAAAAGGCTGACAAATCCCTCATGATAAGGGAATAAATTGTAATCAGCTGTTATTCCAAAGATTAGACACACATTTATTGCAGATGGATCTGCTGGAGTAGCACATGACACATGTCACAAGCTCTTCTAGAGTCAAAGTCTTGTTCTCTCAACACAAGATTGAGAGGACAAGGAAATAAAAAAAGCAGCTTGTGGATTGCATGGTTTGTTTCATTTCAGTGAAGGATCACAAATCAAATGGATTACCAAGCCACAAACACTTCCTGCAAAGCAAAGCAAAGATACATTTGTCCATGCACTGAATCTCATTTCAGAGCTTCAACACTGAGAATTACTTCCACTCTTGGAGGGGACACTTTTGTGCTCTTCTCTTGGCTGCACATCTGAGTTGTCCCGCAAAAGGAACCTGACTGAAATACTGCTAAAGACAATAACAGGTCATTTCCAGTCCTATGAGTTAAAACATTGTGAAATAGGAGTATTTAACTATGAAATAACAGGCAAACTAACTGCCTAGGAACTGGGACATACATGTGATGTCTCCAGGAAAGTTACCTCTCACAAATGGTTTGAACTAACTTCAAGAGTGCCAAGAGGGAAAAACCCAAGACCATACAAAAACTCTTTAGGAAATAAGCTTCTTTCCTTTCTCCATGTCCCTCATAAGGAGTACTAATCTGCTTTTACACCCACAAGGCACACTGTTCTGCCTGTGGAGGATTATGGAGGCTTTCTTTGGTGAATTCCTTTCTCACTGTGATACCTGAGAATAATAAAAAGCCTCCACACAAGAGACTTTTCTTTGAAACATGCCTCAGGTGAAACTAGGCTGTGACTCACCTCTCAGGTAGCCAGATTTGGTGGAAGCCCAAAAAACGTTGGAGGTATCAACCAGTGACCACAAACCAAGGTCATAAAAATACCAGAAACGCTTTTGTCATTGAAATGAAACTAAAAATCTCCCAAAGCTTTCAGAAACTACCTGTGAGGCTGCATCCCAAAGAATCCCTGGAATGAATAAATCCTGCCTTAGCTAGTGTCAGGTTAGAGTCCAGCCCAGCTGGATCAGCCTCTCTGCTCCTGGAGGAGCTCATTCCACTTTCTTCTGAGCACCTCCAAGAGGCATCGAGTGGGCACAGTCAGGACAAAGCTGAAACCCTTCCAAGCCTGCCTAAGAGAACTACTCAGTCAAGAAAAATCATTAACAAATGTCAAGCTGTGGGGAGTGCAGACAAGGGGGAGAGCAACAATAAGAGCTAATGCTTTTAGAGTCTTTTCTGCATGTAGTTTGTGTGAATAGATGTTACTAGGAGTTGCTTCCATGTAGTGTGATGTGACCTTACAGTTAGAAATGTATAATTTTAGGAAGCAATATAGGATTTTTTTCAACCAAGTGGTTACTTTAGAAGAAAAAGCATCTTACATAGCTTCAAACAAAACAAAAAAAAAGTATGTAAAAATAATGAAATCCAAAGAAAAAGAGGCAAACTTCTTTCTTCTGCAAGCTTCAGTTCATTGTACTTTCACAGACCCAAGCAGAAGTGAGGAGTAAATGTTCCTACAATTAGTGCTTAGAGAATTGTGTTGACATATGAGTTAGGGGTAAAATGTCACATGCAGTTTAGATACAGAAGTTCACTGTAGATATGATACCAAACTATTACAGGGCAGAGTTGAATTCCCGGTCAGGACATCCTATTTTGCTTTTGATTAACTTCTGTTTTGCTTTTCATGTGATGCCCATTAAATGGTTTGCTGACTGAAGCAAGGTTTTCATCTGCTGAGTCCTTCCATAAAGCTATTTAGTAAAGCCCTTGACTTTCCCAGTGGAATTCTCTGTATGCCAAGAAATCCAGAAAAGAGTTTAGGGACAGATTTCCAAGCCTTTCATCTCTGGGTTGCCAGTAGGAATGTATGACTGGAAGTCTGTGAACTGCTTGGTATATGCTCTCTTGCTACCATTTCAAATAACATCACTTAGAAACAATAATAAACTCTACTTGGAAACTAGTCAG